>NC_053155.1:174814020-174941783 GCF_016835505.1 Polypterus senegalus | reverse complement strand
CTGTCTCACGAGCGCCTGTGTGTGTGTGTGTGTGTGTGTCTGTCTCACGCACGCCTGTGTGTGTGTGTGTCTGTCTCTCGCGCGCATGCATCTGTGCGTGTGTCTCTCTCTCTGCACAGGGAATGCACAGGAAGAGACTGAACACGTGCCGTGTGGCCCCGTGCATGCGCAATTCACCAGAAGACACACACACACGGACACCTGGACGGACACAGGGGTTTTATTAAAGAGGATATATATAATTATACATCTGTACTTATAAAAGGCAAATCCCTCACTGACTGACTGACTGACTGACTGACTTCCTGACTGACTCACTCACTCACTCACTCACTCACTCACTCATCACTAATTCTGCAACTTCCTGTGTAGGTAGAAGGCTGAAATTTGGCAGGCTCATTCCTTACAGCTTACTTACAAAAGTTAAGCAGGTTTCATTTCGAAATTCTATACGTAACGGTCATAAAGGTCGACAATGTCCGGCATGTTGAACTGTCTTATTTATGGCCCAATCTTCACGAAAATTGGTAGGCGGCTTCCCTGCACTAACCGAAACCGATGTACGTACTTATTTTGGTGGTATGATGCCACTGTCGACCGCCATATTGAATTTTCCAACGTCACTAATTCTCCAACTTCCCGTGTAGGTAGAAGGCTGAAATTTGGCAGGCTTATTCCTTTCAGCTTACTTACAAAAGTTAAGCAGGTTTCATTTCGAAATTCTATACGTAACGGTCATAAAGGTCGACAATGTCCGGCATGTTGAACTTTTTTATTTATGGCCCAATCTTCACGAAATTTGGTAGGCGGCTTCCCTGCGCTAACTGAAACCAATGTACGCACTGTGGAGGACTGCCGGCTTCGTGCTCCGGCCCTCACCCCCAGGCCGCCAGGAGGAGCTCTCCTGACAGCAGGATCGTGCCCCGAGTTCCAGCAGGGCCTCATGGACTATGTAGTGTTTATACACAGCCCTGCTGGATACCTTGGGGGCCACCGGGAGTCACTGTGCCCTATAACCTGGGAGTACATCACAGTCACGTGACGGGAAGGAACAACGTGCTCCCGGGTCGAAGAAAAGGACTGTTTACCCTGACCCGGAAGGAATAAGGAACTGTGGACTGATTGGGCAGGAACACCTCCGGGTCAGGGTGTATAAAAGGATTGTGGGGAAGCCCTGAGACTGAGCTGAGCTGAGAGGTAGAGGGGCGAAGTGTCTAGGCGAGGAGGAGAGAATAGTATTATTGTTTATTGAATTTATGAGTAGGATGGAGGGTGATTTGTGCACATTATCGGTATAATATAAAGAAGTCTTGGACTTTTATCCAGTGTCTGGAGTCGTACCTGAGGGTTGGAGAGATGAACAAGAGCCTCACTGTCACAGTATTTATTTCGGTGGTATGATGCCACTGTCGGCTGCCATATTGAACTTTTCAACAGTCTTTGTTACTTATGGGCCCATCTTCAAGAAATTTGGTACGCGAGTTCCCAATGCTAACTGAATCCTACTTACGTACATATATACATCCATAGCCTGCAGCTCAGTCACCGTGTGAGGCGGTGTTGGGTCCCCCATCCCAACACCTCCCACGTTGTTGGCTGCCTGCCTATATAAGCCCATCCGTTGCTCCTGTCTCTACATTCCCTTCCTTGGTTCGCCACGGGATTCACGTCTCCCTGCTGATAAGTACAGCCCTTTTATTTAATCCACGGCTTCTCCACTGTTTTATTGTTTGTTTATTACGATTATAGGTATTGTGTAGATATTTTAGACTTACTTTACATTGTTCAGGTACCCTTTTCCTTTATCGTTCAAACCGTACCCTGTGGTGTTATGGGTCCACAGCCCATTGAGCAAAAGCCATTCAAAAGCGGCTTAGCGAGGGGACGTTGGGCCATAGTGGGCCGTGGGGCGATCCGTAGGGTGGGCCTTTCTCACCTAGTGCACAGGTGAGGAACTGCCCACATTCGTGATTGTCCCGTGGCCAATGCTGCAGCTGCTGTGGCCCTCGTCATTTTAAAAGAAGCGCGAGTTGGTTGTGGGGGAAAAAGGGAGATCAAAGAATCGGAGATCGAGAGAGGAAAAGAAAGGAAAAAAGAGGACGGAGGTTGCAGGGAGTGAGGAAGCAGACGGTGCAGGAGAGACAGACACCCGGTATGTGCGTGTGGTGAGCGCGCGATCGAGCGCTCGAGGGCAGCTGCGAGGAAGCTGGGTGTTAGGCCGTCACCCAGGCATTTGAGTTGATGTTGCTCCTGCTGAGTGACCAGGTAGTGGGAGTGACCAGGTGAAAGCGACGAGCCGCAGAAGGCCGCGGGAGGCTTGGTGGTGGAGTCCCCAACGTGGGCGACCTGGCTGTTGGTGGACATCAAGTCTCGGGGACTGGGTTGAGTGCCAGACCAGAGCCAGGGATCGGGAGGTCTCCAGTCTCGTGTGTGTGAGAGAAGAAGGCAGCTGCAGAGAGCGTCTCGCCTGCTGCAAAGCTCAATTGGGAGAAGCAGGTGAGACGCTAACATAGAAGAGCCACCGGACTTGTTGGTTTTTTTAAAGGCTGCTTCCTAAAGAAGATTTTACTTCTGGTTTTAAAGGATTGTGTTTTTTTCTAGTGTTTTAACCTCCACGTTTTCATTTTAAGGATTATTTATTTATTTATTTGAACTTGGAAACACTGCACTATTTATTTATTGAACACTGTTTTGATGAACTGTTTTTGATTGTTTTTTAATAAAAGCACAATGCATTTTTGCACTTTACCATCCCCTTGCTCGAATTATTTGCCTCCACTGACTAGCTCAACAGTAACATTAATGATGGTGTGGGGTTCAAGTGCTTCCAATAGCAATGGGAGTGTGGAGCCAGAACCCGCATCGTCACATACCCCCATTAACATGTCTATCGAGGTGATCACCATCGATCAAAGAACTGTCACTTACCGAGTGGTTTCCATGCCTGGAGATGGCACCTGCTTTTTCCATTCTCTTTGTTACATATTGCACGGCCATATCAGTCTCACTCTTGATATCCGGAGGAACATTGTGTCTTATGTATTGAATGACTGGGACAGGTTCTAGGTGTGGACTGATGACGGTACAGGAGATAATTATATTACACAGGAGCACTATAAGAGTAAAATGCTTAAGCCCTTCACCTATGGATCTGCATGTGAGTTGATGGCTGCCTCTGAATTGTTCGGTTGTTGCATTCAAGTGTACCAAAATGGCCAAATATTTTACACCTTTCGACAACCGCCAATGCCTCTTAAAGATCTTAGATTCACAGGTGACGATTTCAGTAGTGGACACTTTGATGTTTATGAATGTTTAAACTCTCAAAAGCTGGATGTGAAGTTATCGATGAAACCAGTTGTATGCTTATAACACTTGACAGATGCCGAATGTCACTTCAACACAAGTCCTGCAAATATTGTTGTAATTGAAACAAACCATGAAACTCAAACTGATTATGACAGCAGCAATCCAAGCTGTGAGATTTCAGACAAGATTACTTTTCCCATGGCCAAATGTACGTTGCATGCTCAAGAGTAAGCTCAGCACAAAGCTTGGTCATATTACAACCGGAGGGTCGAACTGACAATGTGGTATACAAAGAGATCCTTAACAAATAATTATTGGTATATTTTCCCTCAGTTTAAAAATGTTTAATTTTCTTCTTAATAAAAAATTGAAGGCAGTACTTCGCCGCTGCAAAGTGTGGGTATTTTGCTTGTATTATATACAGTATATTATAGATTTATTATAGATATCTCAAAGATATAGTGAAGGTTTGGTGGAGATATGTATATTCATTGCATTTTGCTGCACTTTTTTATGTTCACTTGATTCTTCTTTTTGTAACTATTCTTTTGGTTTAATTTTTTGGGTCTGTGAATTCCCTAAATAGTATTTTAATAGGGGAAGAATGCCTTAGGGGATATTGGATTTCACTCGATTTACTGTAAATAATTGCCATTTTTTTCTAATTTAATTTTTTGCATGTAATTGCCTTTGGACTGTGTAACATAGTCAACATGGTACTGTTTTGTCCATTCACTTGTAAATAAACTGCACCTATTTTTGTCTTTGGTTTTGTGTCTTATATCTCTCCTGCTTGTCCTGTTGGGTCTCGAACTACAACTACACCCAGTGTGTAGTTTAGTGTCCACATTTTCACTACACAGTGTGTCACACCTCCACACCTTAAATTTGCTATATACTTCTTTTAGATTGAATACTCTCTTTGTGTGTAGTACCTTATGAAATGCCTCCTGAAAATAAAAATAAAATATCCTTTGCACCTCTTTTGTTGTATGGTTTTATTGCTTCCTTATAGAATTCTAGTATATTTTTAAAGCATTACTTTCCCCATCTGAACCCATGCTATTTGTTAATACACCTATTCTTGACATCATATGTGCTCTTTTCTTGATAAGCTTGGTTTCTAAGTCACATCACAATTTCTAGATTTTTCTTTAGCATTCAAGACCACAAAAATTCATTACGTTATTAAACAAAATTAATATTAACCCTTATATTACATAAAGGATTCTGAAACAGTCAAAGTAGGTGACACTTTTTCAAAGGTCATTCCTTCAAATACATGGTCTCATTGGGGTTGTGTTCTGTCCCTATTACTGTTGTCAAAGGACCGAGGAGACAGCAATAAGGGTTGGGGTTTCCGGCCCCGTATATTGTACAGAACTTTCGTAACAAAGAAAAAGAGGTCCAAGCACAAACTAAACAGTTCATAACGCGACGCCGACTCCTGGCGTCGGCCATTTTATTGGGGTGGAGCCGGAAGTGGAGGGATGCCGGGAAGGACCGCAAGGGAGGATGGGAAGGATGACGTCAGGGCAAGATGGTGGAGGAAGGGCGGAAGTATCGCACTGCGGTCAATCCAGGCCTATGGTGCAGGAAGGTCTTTCTTTCTACGAGGAAGCAGAGGGAGAAAGTTACCCCCCGCCATTCCCTGGCGGCGAATGGTTTCCCAGGTGCTATCGAATCAATCCGCGGCCTCCTACTCGCGCGTGCGTGACACGATCCCCCCCTTAGCCCAGGACCGTCAGGTCGGGCGGACCTAACCGAGAGGTCGTGAATACGAGAGAGGGCATCGGCATTGGCCTGAAGGGTGCCCCGCCGATAAGTGACAGTGAACTTATACGGCTGTAAGTCCAGGAACCACCTGGTGACCCGCGGATTCAACTCTTTGTGTAGGGACATCCACTGAAGTGCAGCGTGATCAGTCACCAGAGCGAATTCGCGACCCAGCAGGTAGTAACGGAGGTGGGTCACTGCCCACTTAATGGCCAAGGCCTCCCTCTCCACTGCAGCGCACGGGTCTCCCGGTCCATCAGTTTCCGGCTAAGGTACATCACAGGGTGCTCGACACCATCGACGCTTTGGCTCAGCACGGCACCCAGGCCTGTGTCCGAAGCGTCGGTCTGGAGAATAAACGGGAGCCCAAAATCGGGCGTCCGTAACACAGGTGCCGGCGTTAGGGCCTTCTTTAGGTCACTGAACGCTGTTCTGCTTTGTCGGTCCACACCACGTATAGGGGAGCGCCCTTTTTTGTCAGGTCAGTCAAGGGTGCTGCTCTCTCGGAGAAACGGGGAACAAACCGGCGGTAGTAACCGCAAGCCCCAAGAAAGCCTGCACCTGTTTCTTGGTATTCGGACGGGCCATTCTAAGATGTCTTTAACTTTGGAGCTCTGTGGCCGCACCTGTCCTTGTCCCACGAGGTAGCCTAAATATTTGGCCTCCTTTAATCCAAAAACACTTCCGGGGTTTATGCGGAGGCCGGCTTTAGCCAGTGTTCGGAGGACAGCTGCGACCTGCAGTAGATGCTCCTCCCAGGTGCCGGAATAGATGACAACGCCATCCAGGTAGGCGGCACTATAGGACTGGTGGGGCTTCAGCACTCTATCTACCAGACGTTGGAAGGTCGCCGGGCCCCGTGCAGCCCAAATGGGAGGACCTTGTACTGCCAGTGCCCGCTAGGGGTGCTAAAGGCCGTTTTTCCTTTGCGGATGCCGTTAAAGGAATTTGCCAATACCCTTTGTCATGTCAAGGGTAGTCAGATATCGAGCCGTACCCAGCCGCCAAGGAGGTCGTCAATGCGGGGCATGGGGTAGGCATCGAACTTGGAGATCTGATTCAGACGTCTAAAGTCATTACAGAACCTCCAGGAGCCGTCCTGGCTTGGAGACGAGGACAATAGGGCTGGACCAGGGACTATGGCTCTCTTCAATTATGTCCATGTCCAACATACGTTTCACCTCCAGTTCGACCTCTGCGCTGCTTTGCCTCCGGAGTCGGTAGGGCCTCTCCCGGACGATTACACCGGCCCGTGACTATATCGTGCTCAATCAGCGGTCCGGCCGGGTGACTCGCTCACTACCTCGGGATGGCTCGGAGTGTTTGGGCTAACTCCTGCCGCTGCTTGGGGTCAGCTCTTCGCCGAGGTTAAGGGCAGTTGTGCTTGCGAAAGGGAGAGTGACCTATGGGAGCTGGGAGCTCCTCTCTATCTCTCAGGGCTTTAACAGGTTGACATGATAGATCCTCTCACTCGGTCGACGATTGGGCTGTTTCACCAAATAGTCGACGCAGTCCTTTCTCTCCTTAACCTCGTAAGGCCCTTGCCAGTGAGCGAGCAGCTTCGAGTGGGAGGTCGGGGCGAGCACCATAACTCGGTCCCCGGCGGAACTCCCTGAGGACGGAGTTGCGGTTGTAACACCGGGCCTGCGCTGCTTGCGCACGCAGTCACGTGCTCTTTTAGGAGGGGCCTGATCTTTGTGAGTCGGTCGCGCAGTTGCGCCACGCACTCAAAATGTTAGAGGAGGGAAGAGCCTCGCCTCCCAGCCTTCTTTTAGGATGTCGAGGATTCCCCGGGGTTGTCGCCCGTATAGTAATTCAAATGGGGAGAAGCCTGTAGAGGCCTGGGGTACCTCCCGGTAGGCAAAAGCACGGCGGGAGGAGCTGGTCCCAGTTCCTGCCGTCCCGCTGACTACCTTGCGGAGCATCTGCTTAAGCGTCTGATTAAACGTTCACCAACCCGTCAGTTTGCGGGTGATAGACTGACGCTTTCAGGTGCTTTATCTGCAGTAATTTGGCTACCTCCTTGAACGTATCCGAAGTGAAGGGCGTACCCTGGTCCGTGAGGACCTCCTTGGGTATGCCCACGCGTGAAAACAAATTAACCAGTTCCGTGCGATGCTTTTAGTATTAGCGGGCGCAGGGGAACCGCCTCTGGGTACCGGGTGGCATAGTCCACCATGACTAGGATATACTTGTGGCCACGGGTTGAGGGCTCCAGGGTCCCACCAAATCGACCCCTATCCTTTCAAAGGGGATGTCCACGAGGGGAATAGGGACTAGAGGAGCACGGTCCCTCCTAGGAATCTGGCGGGTCTGGCACTCGGACAGGATTGACAGAACCGCCGGACCTCCTCATTGATCCCAGGCCAGTAAAAGCGGGCTTAATCCTCTCCAGTGTTTTTCGCCCCGAGGTGGGCGCCTAGGAGGTGAGCATGTGCCAACTCGCATATCTCCCGCCGGAAGGTACGCGGAATTAGCAACAACTTCCGCACCTCGCCCTCATGGGTAGCCACCGGTACAACAGATCATTCTCAAGGACAAAGAAGGGTTCCCGCGGTGTGGATCCGTCCGCTGTTGAGCTGTTAGGCAGAACGACGCATTCCGGGCAAAGCGCAGGGAGTCATCATTCCACTGCTCCCTCTTAAAGGAGGCCGGCGTGGACCGAAATTGATGGTCCAGGCCGCCGAGAGGGTCTTGGGGCCTGGGCCGGGAAGAGTTCCTGGCTAGTCCCTTCTCCGGCGAATCTTCCGGGTCAAGGTCCGTAGCCACGAAAGGTCCCCGAGACACCAGCCCCATAGGGCCTGCCCTTGTGCACGGCGTGGAGGCCGCGGGAGGGGTGCCTTTTCCCCTCATAACAAGATCCAACGAGGCCCCGGAGCGCGAATGGCTTACCGCTGATTCTTTTAGACCAGTCTTGTCCCAAAATCACTGGGAAGGGGGGGTCAGGTAACACAGCGACCGTCATTTGGATTGGTTCCCCCTTCCAGGTGACATAGCAGTGAGCGGAACGATATGACCTAGTCCCCCCATGCACACAGGTGACCAACAAATGCTGTTTTAACCACTGTTGCGGTAAGACAAAACGGCGAGCAACAATGGTAATGTTGCTGCCGGAATCAAACAAAGCCACCACGGCGTGCCCATTTAGCAACACCACTCCCGTATTCGACTCGCCAAGGGATGCGGCGGGTACAATACCTCTCCGCGATGTCCAGCTGCAGTCCATAGGCTCCGGGCGATGTGATGGGGCAGTTTGGCAGCAGGTGACCGGTCTCGCCACACTTGAAACAGCGCGGCGGACCCGGCCTCTCTCTGGCTCTGGCTGGCGCTTCTGCAGCGCGTCGAGGGGGCTCGGGGGTGCCGCCCGTCCCTGCCGGTTCCCGCGAGCAGGCTTTTCTGACCCCCCAAGTCGGAGGACCGCCAACTGACGCTCCAGGACGTTGAGGAGGCCCGACATGTTCTGGTAGGCGTGTCCCGGACCTGCTGGGCGAGGGAACTGGGCATCGCATTGACCAGGCCTTCACAGGCCACCCGCCGACCACTTTCCGCCCGTCGGGTCTCTGGCCGTAGCCAGCGCCCATCTTGCCCCAGAACTCAACGCCTGGGCGCGAAGGGCTTTTCAGGGTCAAAGACCCAGTTCCGCCATTCGACGCCTGCTGGCCCGGGCTAATGCCGTAGCGGGCCAGTATTTCGGGCTTGAGGAGGTCGTAATTAGCGGCCTCCTCCTCAGGGAGGTCATAATAGGCCCGCAGCGCGGGTCCCTTCAGGTATGGCGCCAGGATGGACGCCCCCTCGGCCCGCTGCCACTCGTTCCGGGTGGCCCCCTCTCAAACATGCCCAGGTAGGCCGACGTCCTCCGAAGGGCCCATCGGACTAAAGGATGAGGCGGCTGCCTGGGCGGGTCTGGTCTCGCCCGTTGGGCTTCCACTAACCTGGCCTCGTGGCCTCCAGCTCCCGGTGGTGGCGGCTTGCGCAGCTGCAGCCCTGGAGCTGGTCATTCATCGCTTGCAGCACCGTGTTGAGGTCCTGTCCCTCCGTCATTCCGGGATCTCTCTATCCTGCCGGCTACGCCACTTGTCAAAGGACCGAGGAGACAGCAAGGGTTGGGGTTTCCGCCCGTATATTGTACAGAACTTTCAACAAAAAAAAGGTCAAAAAACTAAACAGTTCATAGCGCGCGCCGACTCCTGGCGTCGCGCCATTTTATTGGGGTGGAGCCGGAAGTGGAGGGATGCCGGGAAGGACCGCAAGGGAGGATGGGAAGGATGACGTCAGGGCAAGATGGCGGAGGAAGGGCGGAAGTATCGCACTGCGGTCAATCCAGGCCTATGGTGCAGGAAGGTCTTTCTTTCTACGAGGAAGCAGAGGGAGAAAGTTAATACCCCGCCATTCCCTGGCGTAATGGTTTCCCAGGTGCTATCGAATCAATCCGCGGCCTCCTACTCGCGCGTGCGTGACACTGTATACATTAGACCTGATACAGAAGAATGACCATTGCTCCTTTATTAAGTATACTGATGACACTATGGTGATAGGACCCATAATGTCATGTCATTTTTTTTTTTAATTTAACTAATTGTATTGCAATCATTCCATACAAATCAATTAATGTTTACAAAGTCGAAATTGAAAAGGATTGAAAACAAGTCGACCCCCACCACTGAGAGAGAGAGCAAGGCCAACGGAGTAAAACTTAAGGCTTGTAAACATACCTAAAGTTTGATAAGCCAATAGAGATGAATGGAGAAAAAATTAGAAATACAGAAATAATTGCTTCTTCTGTGCTTTAGGAGCTTATTCTAAAATATTACTGATTAGATCCTGCCATGTTTTGAAAAATATCTGTACAGATCCTCTAACTGAGTATTTCATTTTTTCCAGTTTCAAATAGTATAAAACATCAGTTTCCCACTGACTAGGAGAGTTAGGATTCTTCCAATTTAGCAAAATAAGTCTGCATGGCAAAAGTGTAGTGAATGCAATCACAATTTGTTTTTCCTTCTCCACTTTAAACCCATCTGGAAGAACCCCAAACACAGCTGTTAATGGGTTAGGAGGGATTGTGAGACCAAGGCTATCTGAAAGGTAAATAAAAATGTTTGTCCAGAATAATGTTAATTTGGTGCAGGACCAGAACATGTGACCCAATGAGGCTGGGACTTGGTTGCAGCGTTCGCAGGTTGGATCATGCCCTGGAAACATTTTGGAGAGTTTTAGGCGAGACAGATGTGCTCGATATATAATTTTGAGTTTAATAATTGTATGCTTTGCGCATATGGAGCTCGAGTGAATTCTCTGCATTGCTATTTTCCACTCCTTTTCTGATATATTAATTGAGAGATCTTTTTCCCACTGTCCACTTGGATCTTTGAAAGGGAAATTGAGCAATATTTTTTCCAGCATGTCATCTCATTTTAAACTTTGTTGATTGGATATAGACTGTGTATACTTCATTTTCATATTAATTTTTCTGATTGGATATAAGTGACATGGATTGTGAACTATCTTACAGACAGACCTCAGTATGTGCGTCTCAGGAACTGCACGTCTGACAGCTGCACAGGAGTGCTGCAGGGAACTGTGCTTTCTCCGGTCCTGTTCAGCCTATATATATTGGACTTCCAATACAACTCAGAGTCCTGCCACATGCAAAAGTTCGCTGACGACACTGCTATCGTGGGCTGTACCAGGAGTGGGCAAGAGGAGGAGTATAGGAACCTAATTAAGGACTTTGTTAAATGGTGCGACTCAAACCACCTACAACTGAACACCAGCAAAACCAAGGAGCTGGTGGTGGATTTTAGAAGGCCCAGGCCCCTCCAGAACCCTGTGATTATCAGAGGTGACTGTGTGCAGAGAGTGCAGACCTATAAATACCTGGGAGTGCAGCTGGATGATAAATTGGACTGGACTGCCAATACTGATGCTCTGTGCAAGAGAGAACAGAGTCTACTATACTTCCTTAGAAGGCTGGCGTACTTTCAATATCTGCAATAAGATGCTGCAGATGTTCCATCAGACGGTTGTGGCAAGCGCCCTCTTTTACACTGTGGTGTGCTGGGGAGGCAGCATAAAGAAGAGGGATGCCTCATGCCTGGACAAACTGGTGAGGAAGGCAGGCTCTATTGTAGGCACAGAGCTGGACAGTTTGACATCTCTGGCGGTGCGACGGGTGCTGATCAGGCTCCTGTCAATCATGGAGAATCCACTGCATCCACTGAACAGTATCATCTCCAGACAGAGGAGCAGCTTCAGCGACGTAGATATCTATCTGTCTATTGTGGAGCCGACCCGGACACAGACAGGCGGACATGTTGTTTTTCACCACCACACGTATTTATTATGTACAATATTTACAAATATTAAAGTCACTCAGACTTAGTCACATGCACAAACCTCCAACACACAGTCCTGGCCACACAAATGCCTCTTCTTCGGGCCGCCTCCACACTCCTCTAGTGCCTTGTCCTTCTTCCAAGGGGAGACGGCCCCTTTTATACACTCCGGGATGAGCTCCAGGTGGTTCCCAGCATTCCCCTCTGGACATGCCCCAGTGTGGCGGAAATGCCGGCTGTTCTCCCAGAAGCTCTCCGGGTGTCCTCCTTAATCTTCCCCCCAGCACTTCCTGGTGTGGCGGAAGTGCTGAGGTAACAGGTCCCCAAGGCATTGGGGCGCCTCCTGGCGGTGACCACGGGCCCCTGCAGGGTGTGGCTTCCATGCACTCAACCCGTGGCCCCCAAAGCAACCAGGATGGCGGCCCCACAACAGCAACACACTAAAATTATTTGTTTATCCCAAAGTTAGGATACTTAGAGCTTTGACCTTCTATTTGAAAAAATTGATGACCAATAATGTCACAAGTTCTGATGCTAGTAGTCATGTGACTAGGAATGGGTTTTGTTTATAAAAACTATACCCACAATACCACAAACAAACACAAGATAATGGTGCCCAAAATAAGAAGGCAGTGACACAGCATCATAAACATTAGGTAAAAATAATTCCACAATGTGAATTTTGTTACTACAGGTAGTCCCTGGTTTATGTACGAGATAGGAACTGTAGGTTTGTTCTTAAGTTGAATTTGTATGTAAGTCAGAACAGGTACATTATTTTAATAAATGCTGTTGTTGACCGACCGTAACCAAGTGCTCTGCCAATAAATGATGGAGTTTCACCTCTCTCTGAACTTATTATATCTACTTTATTTTCTTTACTGTATCACCAGCACTTGCACCAGATTTCTGTTTCAGAGACATTGTTAAAGAGTGAAGACAAAAGGTTAAGATGAGCTCTAATGCACAGCACTGTACATGCTATCACAGCAGGAAGGCGCACCTCGTCAACACGTCTGGTGTACTGATGTGAGACAACCTCCTGCTATGTACATAACAGTACAAGCAGGCTTGCTATTGAGAATGAATGGGGGCAGCAAGGGCCATTTCACTACCCGCACACCACACAGTCACCTCCACTTGAATACAGTACGCTGCCTGCAGCGTTAGCCCACGAGAGCGAACAGGGTGCTGCCAAAGACGGGTAGTGAACAGGCAGCCTCCCGAGGCACACTACAATGCTGACCCCCACCACACCATTCACCCTCAATGGCCTCCATGCAGCCACAACCGGGTCACTACATGAAGCATCACCAGCCGCCCACTGAGAATGAACGGGGCAGTCGTTCGAGGGAAACTGCAAGGCTGTGTGGTGGGCAGGCAGTGAAACACCTCCATCCAGTCAGGAGCAGTAGCTGTGGTGGGCAGGCAGCGAACCACTCCCCTCCGCCGCATGAGCGCAACCATTCATCAACCGGAGATGCACGAGGGACACTACACTGTGCGAGCAGCAAAACCGCCCCCCCTCCAGCCCCCGCTTGCAGTGTCCCCAGGCCGTAGATGATGGAGCGGCAGTTACTGAGAAGCCTGTGTCGCGTCCCCCAGACAGATGAAGGAGCAGCTGCGGCCCTGTTCGTAAGTCGTATGTCGGACGTCCGTAACTTGAGGACTACCTGTACTTCAATATTCTGCAATTCCAAACAGATCAATATGCTATTGATACTAAGGCTGTGCCCCTGTTCTTCAGCTTGTATGAATAAAGAACAAGTAAGCCTCATTTTTTGTACACTGATCTATGCTTCTGTATAGTGACTTTTCTTTCCCTTTTTAAAGAGGTTTTGACAATGTTGTGATGCATTATGTTAAAATTTATAGAACCCGACTACACATGCTGACAGTGATGTCCTATGACAACCAATATAAAATAATACACTTTCTCAGTGATTTGATTATTTTGATGTATTTTTAGCATTTCACTGCCATTTCAACAAAGCCTAGTAAGTCTGTCCTCTAACTTTTTGACATCCTACACTACTGATATTACATGTTGCACACATTTTGTGTTGCAAATGAGAAAGATACCATCTTGCAAGATATCCATCTTGCTGGATAGGATTTTAAAAACTCTTCAGTTTGGGTCACAAACTCCTTGTTTTACAGTTTCATCTTGTATGCACACACTTACTATAAGTATTTGGCACTCCAGCAAAATAAGATGATGTATATTTGTACTTCCAAATATAAGATAGTCAATTGCAGAGCAGGGAATATAGGGGGGTAGGGGAATATTTCTTAATTTTTACTTCAGTGCCAATGTGTCTTTTCAAAAAAAAAATCAGCAGATTATTCTCTATGAAACTGTAATTCAATATTTATAAAAAGTTACAAAAATGTAGTGCATCAAGGGAGGCAAAAGTTTTGGAGACCTGAAAAGGATTTCTGCCAAAGTTTCAAGCACTGTGTATACAGTATATTCAACTTTTCTCTTTTCTGCTTTGGGTTATGTACTAAATGAGACACCTTCTCTCATAATAATACTATTTTAGCTTCTCTTTGACTATTTATAATTCTAGTTCAGACTCAGGATTAACTTGATCTAACACTGATTGATTTTTCCATCTTGCAGTCCACAGTATGTGCTGTAATTTTCTCAAGGACCACAGTTCAAATGATTGATTTTCTTTCATTCTGTTTTCTTGGTAGTCCAGCTATATGTTTCTAATGAGAAAACCATTGCTTTGGATTTTTTACTGTGAAAGAAGCATCTATAAATTTTATTACATTGTCCAGGTTTTTAATGGCAATGTCTTCCTAAAACAAAATGTTTTTAGTGGGGGAAAGTCTTTATACTTTCTAGTTTAATTTTGTATCATTCCTTCTTCTTCAGTTGTCTTTCAAAGTTAAATCTACCAGCTGATTACTTTACACTAGTGGAAGGCTATTAAAATCTTAAATAATTTTGCTCAGTCTTCATTTTTACTTTCTATTCCCAACCTCATTTAACAATTTTGTTACAAAGTATATATTTTGTTCACCCTTAAAAATCAATGTTTTCAGTAAGTCATGTTGTTGTATTTCAACTTCAGGAATATTAAGTTTTTGGCATTTTTTTAAGAAATTAGTAAGCGCACTCTCACACAGTTTCTTAAGGCAGGTCAAATGATTCTTGCACTTGACTTTGAATTCTAGATAGGATGAGCACCCAAATAAAACCGACATTATACTAAATGAATTAAAATGCTTTATGTGGCTTTTGCCTCTTTAATGCAAGCAGTACAAGGCTGTTCTTTTGTATGGGATATTCTGAATCTTCTTTTTCTAAATTTGATTTTTTTCCAAACATTGTGCACAGTAACGCTTGCTGTTTGTGATAGTGTATCAATATACAAGAGATCCCAGTTATTATGGAAATCAAATATTTTCTACTAATATTCTAAAATAAAAATGAAAACAGATATGTTGATATGTACTGGTTGTGCCAACTGTGAAAATTAGGCCCATTAACTTGAGGTAAAGATAATGGACTTCATATTTATTCTTCAAAATCATAAACAGTGCAATCCATTTCATGCATATTACATGAATACTAACAGTCAAATTTGTTCACAAATTATCATATTAAATCAACATTTAAATTTTATTCTGATATCAGTATTGTACAAGTTTTTCATTGATTTGATTGCCTCTTTGGCTATCTGTCCAGTGTTGTATTTTAACTTCTTATAGTGGAAATTTCTTTCTAGTCACTTGTTTCATATTATGGGAGCAAAAAAAGGAGATTAACCCATTTCAATAATTTCCATTATGTTGTGGAGTTGTTAGACTTAAGTCTGACTAATTTTTAAATTTTCTTAACTTTATAAACTTTTATTTTGAAATATTTTATTTTTGTCATGATGACATTTCTTCCCCATTTTATGATACTACATTGTTGATAGGTACAAGAGGGTTTTTGCTTGGTTTACACAATGATCGTTGTTTCTTTTTTTTTGATAAAGCAACATAACAACAACAACATTTATTTATATAGCATGTTTTCATACAAATGATGTAGCTCAGGATGAAGAAAAAAAGAAAAAATATTAAAAAAAATATAAAAATAAAATTAGGAAATACTAATTAACATAGAATAAAAATTAAGTCTTATGGTCATTTTTGCTACAGCGGACAATACTAGAGACTGAGAAACTCCTTGAATAACAACAGCAAAATACTCAAAGGACTTGAATGTACCAAAGCCTACATCTTTACACTTCACCCGGCTCAAATAAATATTTCCTAAACTGCCACCTTTCTTATCTTGGTGATCTGCATGAGTAAAGCTGTAATTCAGAGGTGCAGATTCGATTAAAACAGGCACACCATCAGAGCTAAGCAACGTTTCACTTAATGCAATAAAATCTATTTTTTTTATCACCAATAAGATCGTTGATGAGAAAACTCTTGTTGGTTAATGTTCTAATATTTAATAAGGCCATATTTAAGGTCTTGGAAGAGCAGAACTGAATTGTAGAAGTATTATTGGTGTTCAAGATGGTAATTAAGTTATTCATATTAGCGCCACTTGTGCATATTTTTTATTTAGTCTATAGGCTGCTCTTATAGTTTTAATAAAGTGCATATCAAGAGGTAAAATGATAATTAAGCTTTTCGCATTTATGCTGCACTGTTTTACATGAATTGAGTTTAGTAATTTAAGTATTTATGCAGTGCACTTTTGAGAAAGATTTTGCTACAGAATTATCATGTCCTAGCAAGGCATTATGGAAAGAACTAGGATTAAAAGTACAAGTCAAGAGAGATTAATTTCCTTAGAGATGTTTTTGGAGAGGACCCGGCGGTGAATCTATTAGGATGCAGACCATCCCGCTTGAAGAAATGGCCTCTCCCAGAAGAGATCACAATTGTCCACGAGTCTGATGCCTTTAAACCAAATATGTAATGCCAGCAGACGACTGTAGCACTCATTCAATCTTCTAACCAGAGGTAAAGGACCCAAAATGAAGATTCTTGCAGCCGGGGTCCTCTTCTTCATGGCATTAACAAGTGCTGTGAAGTCCACCTTAGGAATGCTCCGCTCGAACACGAGCACCAGGAAAACAAGAAACAAAAGATTTCTGTTTATCGCAAGAAATGCTTAGGTCTCATACGATTATATCTCCTATCACAAATACATCACCCGGAGTTGAAGACAAATTTGGGGAGCGGAGAGGGTCGAATTGGTTCTGAATGGAGATACTTGCCTGAGCTGATGGAGGTGATCTAGCCTTAAACCCCTGCCTACTGACACAGGTCAGTCACGCTTCCCGTGTCGTTCACATTGGCGCTTCGACTAGATGCGGGTGTAAAACTTACTTGGCCTTGAAATTGAGTGGCTAGGTGCAGAGTCGAGGTTACTGAAATGCGATTTGCTGTGACAGTCTCAGATGTTAGGGAGGATTCTTGCAGTAGATGAGCCTTCAGTTCCCTCAGGTGCCTCCATCTGGACAGGTGTTTCTGGATCTTGTTATCGAGGGTCTGGAGTTCTTCAACAACGCACTCCATCTCACTGTCGCCCATTGTCTGCTCCTGCTTCCGCTTCGTGTCCTAGGAAAGAAAGAGAGAGACTGTGGGCTCAAAGTGCAGAGTCTAGTTATCTGCATGCTTTTTCTTCAGGTACTCCAATTTTCATCCCACATTCCAAAGACAAGAATGTTAGGTTAATTGATAATAAATTGGTCCATATAAGTGGCAATGTGCATTTGATTGAGCTCTGCAATGGACTAAGACACCTCACAAGAACCAACCATGTCCATATTTACATTTTCATTATTACTGATGTCTTTGAAAGTGTTTCCCATCTTCTTAAAATGTTCTTAGTAGAATAAAAGGATTTTGGAAGACAAATTAAAGTTTTGTGATCAGTTACAATGCATTGAATTGGAAAGCATTTCACAAATCAGCAAAGATCTAGAGACAGATTTCAAAATCTAAAAATGTACAAAACTTTCTTTGAAAAAAAAAATTAAAACAGAAACATTAAAATGCAATACACAAAAGATGAAATATTATTTTCTTTAAGCACACAGACAACAACATTTTTATAAAATATTTCAGTGGTTTGTAGATTATAAAATGGAGCAAATGCTGTATGCATCCACTATGTGTATTAATTTCTGGTGGCATAGATATTGTGCTGACAAAATGTATTTTATAAAATTATGACTATGAACCAAAATCTGTAATTTTTATGAGGTAACACATATTGATGTACTTTATCTGATTCACAACAACACTAATGGTTACATTTGATTCCTCATTGTCTTCCTTCTCTGTCTATGTGGAGTTTGCATGTTCCCCCATGACTATGCAGATTCTCCTAGGTATTTTAGTATCCTGATTATCTTAAAACAAGTAGATGAGTTTGTTTAGTGACTACAAATTGGCCCTATTTAATTCAGTATGTCCTTCAGTGGACTTATACGCTGTCCATAGATTGTCCGTGGCATTTACTCTTTCATCCAATGTTACCAGAGTAGATTTGTGACTTATGTGGCCCTGTGTTGTAATAAATATTCTTGTAAGATTCTCAAATTCCATTCACTGACTATCATATTAACCAAATGGTGAACAGTTTATACACTCCCCAAAAATTTTGATTAAAGATAATAAGAATAAAATAGATTTTTATTGTGTACCATAAACAACTTGCACTGTCAGCTACTTACATTCAGGGCTAATTAAAACAAATTAAAGCAAAATTATACATCACATTACATATAACAAATAACAGCTTTTATACTAGCTACAAGAAAACACATTAATAATAAATCTGATTAATAATGTAACAAAATGATAGTATACGGCACTTATCTGATGAAATGTTTCTGTACTTGTCCTGCATTTACAATATCTTTCTTTATTGTCTGTCTGCATTTAATGCATTCCAGTGCTGGAGGTTTTAATAAACCTAATTTATGGATTAGGTATGAAGTATTGTTATCCCCTTGGTCTTTTTTTTTTACTTCACCACCTTTAAACATTAACGCTGGTAAGACTATTTAAACCACAACCATGAATTTCACAAGTAAGTTGCTTCCAATTGTAAATGATGAAAAGCAACAAATCCTAGATTTCCCAATAAAAGCAATTATTTATAGTAACCATCAATGTATAGTTATAGAATATGGATTAAACACATAGCATGCGTTTTATTTGGTCTTGGAGCAAAACCTCTGTCCATATCATGCAACAAAAGCACAGTTGTATTTGTATTTAGAAGTGTGTTAAAATACATAGAGAATCATAATCCATATAATGTCATTATTATATATAAATTCTAAATGATTGGGCTTTCATTTTTATTATTCCACATTTTGTTATTTCTAATTTGAATGAATAATGTGACAAATATTGGGATCTAAATCTTTCTTACATAGAGAGAAATAGAGGGTATTTAATTCTTCTGTCCAATAATGATACCTGTATGTGACTGAGATTGTGGTTGTACGTACCATCTACCATAATTCTTCACACACCTTAGATTAAAACTTACACCAAATATTAAAAAAACAGTAACGGCGTACTGCATGATAACATGCAGTGAATACACTTGACTTAAGCATTTCTAGTTTTTCTAGTCTTTCTCTGTACATTTACCATTTGTTTGCTCAGAGGTTGATGCGCTGGTTGCTCCCTGAGCAGCTCTTCTTTTCTCCACCCTAGCACACCGCTGCTTCTCTTCTTTTATCTACATCTTTTCGCGTTAAAACTGATTAAGTTAGTTTTTGTATTGTAATTACTTAGTTACTTTCTTTAATTTTTCACTTAAGCTGGCATTTAAGTCTTCAATCTGCCTCAAGAATGACTAGCAAAGGTGGTAGGGAATGAGAACGGCGCCCATTCGCATGCGCCGCATGGCCGCCCTGCTGTGTGCTGCTGAGAGTTGATACTACAATACAACAAAATAAAAATAAAAAGAGTAATATAAATCATCACCCCCAAAAGCAGATAGTAGATGTCACGTAGTATATGTGTACCAAATTTCAAGTCAATAGGTTTGCGAGCTACAGGTGATTTAAAATTCTGGACAGACAAATGAACAGCCACGGTAGCGTATTATATAAGAAGATCCTGCCTATCTGAGATAAAGTAACTGGGTACATTTTTCTTAATTTTGGACTGAAATGACTAACCTCTTTGTTCATTGCCAAGATTTTGTACTCATTACTCAGTTTTAGGTTAAAAAGTGTGCTTGTTTTGGTATCCTGATTGAAACTGAGAGAAAGTTCATACTCAACACATACCACTTTTCATCACAGATTTAGACTGAGCTACATCCCTAAATTGTAAGATATTAACTGACACCTTTATCTAAGTCAACTTAAAAAAAATTTAAGATATAATTGGTTACATTTCTTTTTGTTTTACAATTGGAGCACAGGCAGTTGAAGTGACTTGTTCATTTTCACACAGCTTAAGTAGCAAGATTTGCAGCCTCAGTTTTGAAAGCTTTAACCACCATGCCAGACAGCTTGCCTTAACTGAAACTAAGATTACAATCTTCTAGAGACAAATTAGGTGATTCTTGAACCAATTTGTGATCAAGGGTTTGGTGTCCTCCCCACCCTAAAAAATGATGTCATTACTAAATTGAAAAAAAAGCCTTATAAGATTGATTCAAAGGTTTATGGAGAGGATTCACACAACATATGAATGTAATATAAAACTATTGGTAATGTTCCACCCACAATGTTTCATAACTAGAATCCACCATTAAAAGAACAAGTCTGGTGTGAGATCAATGTCACTGCCTCATAACACTGAATGCACCTTTAAAAAAAAAAAAAATTAGTATACTTTCTTTACATTTCAATAGTAAAGAGTAAGATTTTTCTGCAACCAGTAAAATAAAATGCAAGCTCATCTAAACAACATTTGTGTTTTCATAAAGCAAAATATTGTTCTTTTGTTATACTTAATAGATTAATTTTCATTACTGAACTTTACTAACTGAAATCTGTGCAGGCCTAGAATCAAGCTGAAAAACTATTAACTTAATGGTAATTATCATTATATGCAGTATTTGCAAACCTGTCTAAGCTGGTGTGTAAATCATTACAATATGAACAGCCTGTTGTTTAGATTTCTAAAATTTAGCCCAAGTTATCTGTTTATTGTTCTTCATTTAATTTTAACAAAATAACCAATTACATACCACATGTTCACTAGGAAAAGATGAAATAAAAAAGTGGTTAAATTGCTTTCTGCCAAGTTTATCTACATATGTTTGAAGGACTGACACTGCAATTTAAATGTAGTTAATGTAGGCTGCTGTATTGTTGGACAGGTATAAGAACATGAGAAATTTCTGTTTTGTTTCTTCAATGTGTATTTCAAAGAATAAACACTTAAATATCAAATCTCTTGACGAGAACAACTTACTACATCATCACAGAAAAAAAATCTGTTTAGCATACTACAGCTGCATTTTGTGCTGTGAATTTATTATGCAGGTATCAGCAGATGTGATACTTTCTTTGTAAAAACAGTGCATTTTCTAATTTGCCTGCTTTGTTAGCAGGTATTAGTGCAATAACTCTCTTTGTAATTGCAGTTCATCAAGTGGAGTAATTCTTTGATGCTAATCAAAAAAAAGCATATATTGTATCAAAAAAACACATAGTTTATTAAGATTTATCTGAAGATCCATTAGCTTACATTTTATGAATTTAATTTGAAAAAGCACATAGGCCAATAATTAAAATGAAGATTAATACGAAGATTTCAGAATTATGCAGATTAGTCATTCATCTAACAAGTTTGGACTGGCTGTTCAAATGAACTTTAGCCATTAACAGTAGTCAGCAGGTGAGGGTTAAAAAGGATTTTCAATGTATCAAACAGAGACTTGGCCTGTGCTCCATAAAGGATCAGGCTGGGACAAGTCCAGTACATATGAACATTAGCAGCTGGGGTCTGTTTACACCTGTTGTAACTGGACCTTCTCCCAGAAATTCTGAACATTTTTTCCCTGTTTTACCGTAATAGCAGCTGAGTAAATTGAACCCTTTACAAACTAAATTTACAATGCATTACATTTCTGTGCCATTAATGTTTACATTAATATTAAGTTATTGGTGACTTGGCGCTGCAGCAGTTAGCAATACTGCCTCATGGATCCAAGGTTCTTAGCTCAAATCCTATACCATGTACTTGTCTGTGCAGGATTTCCTTCAGGTACCTCAGATTTCTTCTTATATCTCCAAACATGCCTAGATTAATTGGTGATTCTAAATTGGCCACATATGAATAAGGGTGTCCTGTTCAGAGATTGCTCTTGTCTTGTACCTAGTGCTTCCAGGATACACATAATTGGATTACAACAGGAAAGTCTCTGCAATTGAGAACAGAAAGTTCTAATCAAAACATTTGCTAGAAGTATTTATTTGCAGCACTGGAGTGTAAAAAATTGAGTGCTTGGTCAGATGAGATTTGTAGTTCAAAGTCTTGTCCTCCATCTGGAATGCATCTGCTTGTGTTGCCTATTTTTTAATCCCTCCATGAAGTAGTGACTAGTGTAACTGACTCCTTGATGGCTTTCATGAGCAGTACTACAGTGCTGCCACTTCCTTGCCCTTCTGCTTTTTCCCCGTGGGGCATATCTTAGCCTTAGCACTTTCTGTTCCATCTTGAAAAAAAAGACTCAACTGTATTATGTGATGGTTTTATCAGGAGCAGATAGAGAAAACTGTTACTTCTGCTACAAATATTGTTTAAATTAGACAGAAATTACTATATTCACAGTACATATAACTAGCATACTTTCTGTAAATTGCATATTCATCACTCCAACCATGCATTTTCACACCCACATCATTTACTGTACTTCGGTCTTAAATGATTAGAATTGCAAAGTTACAGAAACATATTTTTGAACATTGCTTGAAAAACTACATGGAAAGTGAAAGTGTTTATTCTGTTGTTCACATGGCTTTCTAAAATCAAACTTTAGCATGAGACATTTATAATGTACTTTTTATAATGTACTGTACCTAATGATCATTCATAAGGTTTGCTTAATGGTGAATACTTCTGTAGTTTTTGCATATGGGAAGACCACATTTTTAACGTTTAAAGTTCTTCTAGGGTACAACCACTGAAGTGTAAGCAGGTGCACTGCACTCTTTCCTGTTTCCATACTCATTACTAATATTGTCTTTATGTACATCTACTTATCTGTGAGGTCAAGAGTCTTTAATATTTGCAAATTTCATTTTAAACATGTCTGTTTAAAAATCTAGGAATGTATTATGTAGCAGAAGAACTAACTTAAGGTTCCTACATTATGGCTAACCAAACAGCAATTTGTACTTGTTCTAAATTTTTCTTGGTGATATTGTAGTTAAACTATGTTAATAAATATTGTTTTCTTTGCAATTGTTTTCCTTTCTCCCCAGGGAAGCTAATAAAACATATTTTTTTAGATTTCTTAAACAGCACACTCCATTATATTGGAGTGTTTAATACATGTTCTCCTGTGATTCCAAAAAAATAAAGACTCTAGAGATTTAACACAATGACAGAACTTAGGTTGAGGAGAGAGAGGGATCATAGAACTAACAATTAATTTTGGGGAGCAAATTCATTTTAATAATTGCTATTCTGGATTGGAATGAGAGAGGAAGATGGGACCAAGAAGAAATTGATGCTCTAACACACTTCAGGACATGGCAAACATTGACAGCTACAAGCTCCTGGACCCCAGCATAGATGGCCAATCACAAGTATCTGAAAGACACTGTCCAAGGAATGAAAAAGGGAAATATAGAAAGATGACAGGAATAATTTAGTGGGAAAAGAACAAATTTAGACCAGTTAATTTTATAACCAGACAGGGCTTCATAGACATTAAAGAGATCAAGGACATGGGGAAGATCAGCAAGGGCATTACCAAAGTAGAGAACATCGTCTGCATACAAAGGAACTTTTTCGAGTATATCTTTATGGGACTGATATGGTCTGAGGTGCAAAGGCTACTGTCAGAGGCTCTAATGAAAGAATAAAGAGAAGTGGGAAAAGAGGACAGCCTTGTCTGGCTCCTTGAAATACACAAAAAGGTGGGGAATGTTGGTGTTAGTAAAAAGGATAGAAGAAAGGGACGAATAAAGATTCTGGACCATGCTTATAAAGGCTGGACCAAAGCCTATTCTACCTTTGGCCATTGTGGTATAGCGGTTTAACGGCTCAGAAAAAGTGGCTGTTTTTAATAAATAAATAAATAAATATCTCAGTCTTATAAGCTCTGTGAGCACAGCATCTCAATCATGCACTGCAGGAAGCTGATGAAGCAATCAAGAAAGACCGCACTTTCACTTGTTAGAGCGTCTTGCCCCAATTACTCCACAACTCCCCAGCTGCATGAGCGCACACCCACAGAGAATGAGCTGGGCCAAGAAAAGGGGGAAGAATCAACAAGACAGGAATCGATCGGGAGAAAAAGAAAAACAGATGAGAGAGAATAGTAAAGAAAGGAGGTTAAAGGAGGGAGAGAGAAGGAAGACAAGAGCAGCAAGTGGACTAGACAGAGAGAAGGCAGACAGCCAGGAGGAAGTCTCTCAAAGGAGCATGTGGATGCCGCTCAGGGACTGATGGTCACTCCAGATCAGTGACCTGGAAGCTGGAGTGACCGTCACACATGGCTTGTTTGGTCCAAGCCTAGGAGCAGCGTTGAAGTTTGGCTAATCTGTTAGATGGGCGCCTCCTTGGATGAAAGTGCCCGTAATAGGTTAAGCAAAGGAGACTTCAGTTTTTGAGGAGTGCACCGGGGATCATGCTTTAAAGACGGTTTCCGATTTAATTCTAAAGTGAGAGCTGCTGTTGACATAGTTGCACCTGAAAAGACAGTGAAAAATCTTCTAGCATTGGTATACCATGGAAGACCCAAAGAGTGTCTGATTTAAAGAGAACATGCCGTAGAGCTGAGCGTCAATGGAGGAAGACTAAACTTACTATCCACCACGAAATATTAAAAGTCAAAATAACAGAATACAATAACACTGTCCGTCTTGAGAGACGCTGCTATTTTTCCAAGATTATAAATAACAATGCTAGTAATCCTAGAGTCTTATTTTCAACAATTGATCGCCTACTAAACCCAGGTAGCTCAAAGGAATGCCTCCTAAGTGCTTCCAGTGAAACCTGTGAGGCTGTCGCTGTATTTTTCAATCAAAAAATTAATATTAGAAATAACATAGTATATCTCCCCAACACTAAGGATCCCCCTAAACCCCAACATCCTGTTATAAACAAATTAAACTCTTTCACTAGGATAGATTTACCTGATTTAAAGAAAATAATCTCTCAATTAAAACCCTCCACCTGCGTCCTTGACCCGATACCAACAAGGTTTTTCAAAGAAGTATCAGGCGTGCTAATTGATAATGTTCTGGACATAGTAAATTCGTCACTAGATACTGGGGTCTTCCCAGACTGTCTTAAGACTGCTGTAGTTAAACCCCTACTTAAGAAACATAATCTCGACCCTCAGCTCTTGAAAATTTTAGACCCATCTCTAACCTGCCTTTCTTAAGTAAAGTTCTGGAGAAGGCAGTCATTATGCAGTTAAATGGCCACCTCAATAAACATGCTATTCTTGATAAATTTCAGTCGGGTTTTAGAACAAATCACAGCACAGAAACTGCACTCGTTAAAGTAGTAAATGACTTGCGGGTAAATGCAGACAGAGGCCATTTATCTGTTCTCATCCTCTTAGATCTGAGTGCTGCATTTGACACTATTGATCACAACATTCTTAGAAATCGCCTTAGTCAATGGGTGGGCCTCTCTGGCAGTGTCTTAAATTGGTTTGAATCCTACCTGACAGGGAGAAAATATTTTGTTAGTTGTGGGAATTACAACTCGAAGACACATGATATCCAATATGGTGTTCCACAAGGCTCTATCCTGGGTCCGCTGTTATTCTCAATCTATATGCTTCCGCTAGGTCAGATTATCTCAGGGCACAAGGTGAGCTACCACAGCTATGCTGATGACACACAGCTGTACTTATCAATAGCACCTGATGACACCGATTCTATTGATTCACTAACAGAATGTCTGACTAGTATCTCAGAATGGATGAATAGTAATTTTCTCAAGTTAAATAAAGAGAAAACTGAAATTTTAGTGATCAGCAATAATGGATACAATGAGGCTATTAGAAATAAACTGGATACATTAGGATTAAAAGTCAAGACGGAGGTAAAAAGCTTAGGGGTGATTGTTGACTGTAATCTGAATTTTAAATCACATATTAATCAGATCATTAGGACAGCATTTTTTCACTTAAGAAACATAAGTAAAGTTAGACCTCTTATATCACTGAAAGATGCTGAGAAATTAGTTCACGCGTTTGTTTTCAGTCGACTAGATTACTGTAATGCACTCCTCTCTGGACTACCCAAAAAAGATATAAATCGTTTGCAACTAGTGCAGAATGCAGCTGCTAGAATCCTAACTAGTAAAAGAAAATCAGAACACATCACACCAGTCTTAGCGTCACTACACTGGTTACCTATGTCATTCAGAATTGACTTTAAAATTCTGCTTATGGTTTATAAAGCCTTAAATAATCTCGCCCCATCTTATATATCAGAATGTCTGACACCTTATATTCCAAATCGTAACCTCAGATCCTCAAATGAGTATCTCCTTAGAATTCCAAGAACAAAACTTAAAAGAAGTGGTGAGGCGGCCTTCTGCTGTTATGCACCTAAAATCTGGAATAGCCTGCCAATAGGAATTCGCCAGGCTGATACAGTAGAGCACTTTAAAACACTGCTGAAAACACATTACTTTAACATGGCCTTTTTATAACTTCATTTTAATCGTAATTTAACTTAATCCTGATACTCTGTATGTTCAACTCATCATAATAACTATTCATGGTGGTTCTAAAATCGGTACTGACCCCTACTCTCTTTTCTGTTTCTTTTTCCGGTTTCTTTGTGGTGGTGGCCTTCGCCACCTCCACCTACTCAAAGCTTCATGATGCTCCAACAATGATGGATGGATTAAAAGGAAGAATTCTACGTGACCATCATCATCATCAAGCCCTTCCGTGAGAACCCTAAATCCAAAGAGGACTGTTTCATTTATGTTAGGTAGAATGCCCAGAGGAGACTGGGCGGTCTCATGGTCTGAAATCCCTACAGATTTTATTTTTTCTCCAGCCGTCTGGAGTTTTTTTGTTTTTTCTGTCCCCCCTGGCCATTGAACCTTACTCTTATTCGATGTTAATTAATGTTGATTTATTTTGTTTTATAATTATGTCTTTCATTTTTCTATTCTTTAATATGTAAAGCACTTTGAGCTACTGTTTGTATGAAAATGTGCTATATAAATAAATGTTGTTGTTGTTGTTAATGTTTTAAACTCATTTTTAATGGATTATTTTTATAATGGATCTGTAACCTTCACAAATGTATGTTTTATGGGATTATTTATTTATTGACGGTCTTTGGAGCACTGCACTTTTTGGACACCTTGTTTTGTGGAATTGTTTCTAATAAAAACAGTCAAGCACTTTTTCATCACCCCTTTGCTAGGTGTGTGTTTGTCCACATCTGCTAAGCTCATCAAGGTCATAACTATCGATGGTGTTGGGTTCAAGAGACTCCCAATTCAGAAGTGGGAGCAAGGAGCTGACCTGCACCATCACAACTATCCATAGAAAGGTCCAGTTCATCATGTCAAATGCCTTCTCTGCATCTAGGGGAATACAATGTAGAAGAAGAGAAAAGAGTAGGGCCAACATTCAAAACATGAAGGAAGCAGCGAACATTGTCATGAAGCCAGTTTGATCAGGATGAATAAGTTTAGAAATCACTATCTTCAGTCAATGTGCAAGTACCTTTGCCAGCAGCTTGACATCAGAATTCATCAATGATAACGGCCGATAACTAGAGCAACAGGGTAATCACACCCAGTAAAGAGTGGACAAAAAGATGACAAAAAAGTTTAACATATGAAAGAGAGGGACTGAGAGCTGCTTCCAAAAATCAGACAAGAACTTGGGGGCAACCCATCAGGCCCTAGAGATTTCCCAGTATTCAGGGTCCAGGGCTTCTTTTAGAAATGTGTCCACATCAGCAGGACCAGAGGGAAGAGGATGAAAAGAAAACATCAAAATAGAATTGGGAAACAATGCTTATAATTTTGCCAGGCTATGTAGCAAGACTCCCCCCTCCTTGGTTTTTATGGAATTGTAGGAAAGGAATCACATTGGCGAAGACTGAGAGCCAGAAGTTTGCTGGGTCTATAGTAACATGTTCTGGTGCATAGAACCAGAAATTCTGCATGTTGCAACAGCAAAATATTCAGTTCTGTTCTAGCTTGTCAATTAATTTGCACTAGGGAGTAGACAGCCCTATTAGTGTCATCTAGGACTGCTGGAGAGAGCGGTTGGAAGGAAGCTCGCCCGTTGTCTTAAAGCACCATCTGATTTGGTAGTGCATGTAAGCCATGCCCCTGACTTTAAAAGAAGTTTCCTTGCCTCAGCCAATTGAGAAAAGTATTGTGGATAGGGAAAGAATATGTTTGTAAAGAAGACTTGTGAGGAAGTATCCGACACAATAAAAAAAAGTCTCTTTGTATGTGATAGACTTCAGTCCACAATAGTCAAAAATTCAAAAGCTCAAAGTATTTAGTATATAAAATTGTACTTAAAGGAGAAGTGTCACCTGAAAAAATACAAAAACAATAATCCGTCAAAACTTTGGGGTCTGGCAACATTATTAAGTTTTAGTTTATTACAAAATAATTGTTGCAAGTCACCTTAATCACACTGTTCATATTAATTTCTTTTTGGAGAATTAATTTTTAAGAATGTGCTGGTGTCCTTCCTACTAACACCTTTCATAATTTTAAACTTTTTCACCTCTTAATAGGGAACTGCTTATAAAAAATTAAACTTCTTCACATTATTAATTTTCTGCATCCAATATCAGTCTATGTTCTCGTCTATGAACTTTCTGTAGTGTTGTTGTATCCTTGTAATATGGAGTCCAAAACGTTACAAAATATTCCAGATGTGGCTTTACATGCATCTCGTAAAACTTCATCATAACCTGTATTGACATATGCACCACACAGTTTGGGTGTTATTTAACATCATATCACTCTTTCTAGTGATTTCTGGATACAGTCAGGAATGGGTCTACTTGTACATTCATGTCTTTATCCTAAATTTACTTTCCAGACTCACAATCACTGATGTGGATTTACATGTTACATTTTTTATTTCCTGCATATTGACTTTTGTCTTCATTACTCATAAATGATCTCTTTCCTTTCAATTTGAACAGAACTCCAGTCAATTGCTGGTCACTTACACATGCACACTCAGTTGCTCAGAGCGATTTCACAAGCATATCTTTGGAGTACCCCAGGAAAAATTCACACACGCTTGAGAACCTGCACTTTTCCTTGCAGAAGATGATCAGGTCAGTACCTTAACCTTTTTTCCTTAAGCTGTAAGGCACTAACCAATTAAACACGGATAATAATGTGTTTGATTTTTACAGTGTCTGGCCAGCTGGTTTGCGCTGTTATTGCTGCCTTTCTTAACATTGAAATATCCGATCTTTCCAATACCTTTTATAAGTTTAAAATAAAGCATTAGTGTGCAGGCATTACTTTAGCACGACAGTACACTCAAAAGTCTCTTAATAAAAGTTTGTGTTAAGATTTTCTCTCATTGCCAAGCCTACTGTAATGAAGCATTAAAATATTTAAGCAGTTCTCAGTTTGTACTTTTTCCAACCACCACAATCCTCTTTGTGTTAGATATTGATGCTGGCAACACTGAGGAGTTTATGGTTTTGTATGAGGGAGCGGGTGGTGAACCAGTGATAGCATGTTTCAACTGTGCTGTCATATGAGCAGAATGCAATTACTCTCTGACACTGTGGGAGTGCTCGACTGTTCCACAAGCCATATGTCACATCTGACTTTACCTCAATGGTATCCACTTATGGCTGGAAAGCCACAATGTCTTGCTGATCTGTCAAAAGGACAGATGGCTTGCTGGCTTAAGGTTACCCAGGAGGTAAGCAGGTAGGCTGCATGGTAATGGTGATACTTTGTCACTAAGGCCTTATGCTCTGGCTGAGTGTAAATTAAATGTATGTTTAAAATAAACTAAATACTCCATTGCATTCTACATTTTTGTAATATGCCGCAGTAGCAGAAACACCAGAGCAGCTGAAGGAGGTTTTAGAGGATTGTTTCTGTGAAAAGCCAGTGTTGTCTTGCCTTCCAAATGTAGCCTACTCTCAGGCAGTCAGTACATTTTGACTTAGTTAATGTGGTCTGGAGATCAGATAAATTATCATTTGGAGACCTAGGCGTGGTTTCTTAAGTTAGGAATACATAGCTAGGTACTTGAAGCTTGTGGTTCCCATGTGGTGGTCTATGCAAAAACAATGCAGGTTTGGGAAATGCTGCAACAAAATAAACATGGTGCTGACTCTGTTATCTTTTAATTTAAGGTTCTGCATTAGTATTTGGGTAATACGATCATGGGTCTGTGCAGTACAGTGTAGCAAGTAGGCCATCCTAGAAATCTAGAAAACTAGAGGAGGTGCTACTTTGAGATTGCAAGAAGTGCTTATCATTCATTATTCATTCTAAAATATGCTGCAATTGTGAACTTTTTTAAAGACAAAGTTATATAAAGGAATATTCCACAAAGAAATTATATTTTTTTAATGTCATTTATCCAATGTAGTTTGTAGTGATGGGCAAGAAAAAAAATTAATCTCATGTTTCATGCAGAATGGAGAGAAAGACGTTTATGTCATAAATGAGCTTAACAATGACTAGGCTTGTACAACAGCAAGTGATATGAAAACTGTGTATGGAAAAAGAAAAATAAATCTTATATTATCCCTTTGCATAAGCCACATGTTCATTATTCAGTTGTTATGCTCAAAATGTGCAAAAGTGATGCTTTTTTACTAAAATATTGTAATATAGTTACTTCCTTACTTATCAGCACACATATTAAACAGGAAATACCTTTTGAATCGAAGGTCTTCAATTTAAAGTGTCAATCAGATGAGGTTTTAGGTTGCCTGTTTATGTGCATGGTGTGAAAGATCTGCCTGGCAACAGACAGACGCGGACTCCAAATGTCCCAAAACACGCACTGTTTAATAGAAATTCTGTACACACACAATACCGTGCACAAACCACAAGGCTCAGTCCTTTTCTTCTCTTCAGCCACTTGCACTTTTCACTTGCAAGCTCCGGCTCTCTGAATGGAGTGAGGCGGCCCATTTTATGGCACACCTGGATGTGCTCCAGGTGCTCCCAGATGATCTTCTTGCAGCACTTCCTGGTGTGGCGGAAGTGCTGCATGGATACCCGGAAGCACTCCAGGTGTGGCTTTTCCTCTTCAGGCAGCACTTCCTGGAGTGCTGGAAGTGCTGCCATAGAGCAATCTAAAGATGGTCCAGGTGCCCCCTAATGTAATCCAGTGGGGCTGCCCTCTTGCATCCCGGGGAAGATATTGCCCCTCTCCCAGTCCTTCCCTTCTCCAGGCATCCCGGTGGGGCAAGGTGCCCAGTCGCCTGCCACAATGGTTATAATTCGGTAAGTAACTATTCAAAAATATTTTTGCTGCAATGCAACAATATGAAAGCTTCAGTACAAAATCTACTGAATCTTCCTGAAAAATAATAAAAACAACTTCCATCACAATGCTCTTCAATCCAACTAACCTCATTGTCCTTATTTACCTAGCATTACCTAGCCAAGACACATGTTCTTAAACTCTTCAGGAAAAAAAAAACTACAGTAGTAGGCAGAACTTTTACATATTGGGACCCTTGGATGATCCAATTGCCAGTAGAAGAGAGCCTTCTGTATTTAAATCAATGCTAAAGACACATTATTATAACCAAGAATTCTATTGTTTGAGTTGCTGCTGAGGCTATTTGTAATTTTTTTAAATAGTCATGGCAATCTTATTTTTCTTCTTTGTCTTTCTCATTCTCCATTGCCAGGTCACTGGATCTGGATTAGTACCCTACCTGCTATTGGTTTGGAGTTTACATGTTTTCCCTATGTTCTATAGTTTCCCTCCCATATCCCAAATGTAACTGGTGACTTTAAATTGAACTGAATGAATGGTTGTAGATGTAATAATAAGTGTGCACTATAGCAGACAGGCAGCCTCAAACAAAGAAGACAACAGGTTATAAATTCTACATATAATATAAATGCTGTATCAAACCATTTGCTGTTTTACAGTTACAAACCATGAATCAAGAATTGAAAATGTTTACTGAAGGTGTTTGTTTTAATATCTATTTGACTATGAAAATAGGTGAAGCCATCTTGGCAATCCTCCACATTATTTTCATGTGCTTTGAATATTTTTCCCCTTGTTTTCTTTTCTCTAAATTAATATATTTATTTTTCATTCTCTTTTTGTTGCATTATTGATCATGTCCTTTAGTGCTGGCATTGCATTTTTACTTGATCATGGGAAAGGCGCCATATAAATAAAATATTATTATTATTATTAAAGAATGCTTTAACACTTTAACATGGAGTTATTGCAGAATAATTTGTTGGCACTCAGTGTGTGTCAGGGAGTGGATCTATAGCATTGTTCATAATGGCACTTTTAATTTCTTTTAATGCTCTCCTTTACTACTACGTCCAGAAGGTCCAGAGTGTGTCCCATAAGTGAGCCTGCCCTTTTAATTAGCTTGTTGATTCAGTAGGCCTCTCTTAAAGTGATGCTACTAGCCCAGCACACCACAGCATAAAAGATTGCACTGACCATCACAGAGTTGTAGAAGATGTGAAGGATGTCACTTCCCACATTAAAGGAATGCAGACTTCTAGGAAAAAGAGCATACTCTTCCCTTTTTTATATAGTCCCTCTGTGTTATGAGACCAGTCCAATCAGTCATAGATGTAAACCCACAAGTACTTATAGGACCGGACCATCTCTACATCCACTCCCTGAATAGTGACCAAACATTGAGGTGAGGTGAATCTCAATAAACAGTTCCTTGGTTTTGCTGATGATAAGATGCAGATAATTCTCTTTGCAGCAAGAATCAAAGTTCTCCACTTGGCTAGAACATCTTCTAGTGGTTCCTAGTGTTCCTTGACCCCTAAGAATTCAGTTCCTTTAAGACACAAGTCTCCAAGGCAACTCCTTCCCTATGTGAGACACGCCATAGTCCCATGTGTTCCCCTCTTGGACCTTGTGCACTCTAGTGGTCAAGTGATGTTGCTACCTTTGAAGACCCCTCCTTACCCTAACTGTCTCCCTCAAAAAAGGCTCAGGTTACCATGCCGATTACACATTTACCTTACATCTTAAACTTTACATGTTTTCCTGCAAGCTACTTCTTTTTTTCACTTATTGACATTCCTGCTTCTTACTCTTCCAGGGTTTATCAATCTTTAATGGCTTCTGTTCTCCTGTAATAATGACTGCTACAAAAAGGTTTTCATTTAGAACCAACCGGTCTTTGCAATGAATTTGGGTCTAAGGTTTATTTCCCCACACATTGCAAAAGAGCAAAGCCAGGGGGATATGTGAGGATCTTTTTTGTGGAATTTACTTCTACTTTCAATAGTATCATTCAATGGTTCCTAAATAAGAAACTCACCCAGTTTACAAGATTATAGGCTTTCTTAGAGATACGAAACAGTATGTGCAGTTGGGCAAACAAATGTCTAACCCTTTAATGCTTAATACTGATGTGCTGCAGAGATGAAGGTGATTTGTCTGTCAAACATCTTAAACTTGTACCTGACATCACACTAATAGGCCTCATTTCAAGCAATAATGAATCCATATGCAGGCAATAGGTTGAACATCTGACAGTGTGGTGCAGCCATAACATTAAAAAAACTCAGAAAATTATCATAGATTTCAGGAAACAGTCACCTTCTCACCTTTGACTTGCTCTAAATGGCTTAGTTGTTGAGGCGGCAGAGTCATTTAATTTTCTTGGCACTGGGTTGTCATAAAATCTTAAGTGGGATGAAAACATCACATACTGTATATTATTAAGAAAGCTATCAAAGAATGTTTTTATGTGTCAGCAGATTCAATCTCCTCCAAGCAATAGTGGTCTAGTTCTACACAGTTATTATTGATTCCAATCTGACCTCATTCTGTAACTGTCTGGTTTGGTGCTGTCTCTGCTCAAGCTAAGGCCAATCTGCAGCACATCATCAAAAGCTGTGAAAAGATTGTAGGCTGTCACTTACCACTCATATAAGTCCAGGGTAGGAAAGCATGCTGCAAAGATCATTGCTGATCCAACTCACCCAGGGCACCACCTATTCTAAAGACTTCCCTCCTACAAATGCAGTGAAGACTAAAACAACACAACCAGGTCTGAGTTTTTACTTAGCACCTATGTGTATTTGCACATCTTCCATCATAGTCTATTCTATTTTATCATGTTATATTATGTGTTGCCCTTGCATACTGCATCATATTTAATTGTTTCGTATTTGATTTTGTCTCTGTATGTTCGATGAACACTACCAATATTACCAAGACAAATCCCTAGTACTATTTAAATAAAATGTATTATTGTTATTTTATTACTTGCCCAATAATGGAAAGTACAGGGCCTTTTTTCTGGCAATATCTGTCTCTCCTTCTCCAAGCTGCTCACTGTGGCAGTTGGATCTGTTCTGTGCCAAGGCCAACCACATGGTGCCCTTAATTTAGCCATTTTTGGCGAGCTTGGCCCCCTCCCCCCCCAACACACATGGAGATAAATAAGTTTACTAAACTATGTATAAAATACTAAATTAAGAAATAAAACTTAGGATGTCATTATACTAATATTACAATTATTTTTGTTTCTTTTTTAAAGTCTAAGATTTTTTCAAGGTGATATACAGTTAGTTTTTTAAAAATCAAAAGAAAAAACAGTATGGATTAATTTAAATTTTGAATGGAACTGGAAATATTGTGTATGTCTCAAGCCTTCTGTTTAAAGACATCATACAACAAAATATCTGTCTATTTATACTGCATAAGAGCAGGAAATCAAGGGCATCTTGGACTCTGCAGGCAATGAAAGATTATTATTATTATTTTTGTTGTTTTTATCATATTTAGAATTATAATAATAACTATTATTATTGTTATTATAAGTTGCAGTAGTATTTAAACACATTTATCGTGCTTTAAAATGAAGATTTGCTTTCAATATACAATATACAGACAGACCATTTCACAGGAAGATGGTACTTCAGAGCTTCAAATGACTTTGAACGCAATGCAGTAGAGGGTTCATGATAAGCTAGAAGGAGTATAAGTAAAACAGCTCTGCTTAATTTTCCACATATTACAGTGTCACCAGTCAGAAAAGTCAAGGCAATGGCGATGCTGAGATTGGAAATAGACTGTTGATGGGAGGGGCAAATGGAGGCTTACACTGTGTTTGTTACTCAATGAGGGCAATCAAGTAATTTCTGAGATAAAAACCATAATATGTTTGATAGTGCAGAGAGCAGCCAATGACTTTTAACCTCCTGGGACAGAGGCTGAGTGACAAGCAGGTGCCCTGATGACCGACATTGAGGATAGAAAGGCTTTTGTTTCAAGGTAACTTGAAAAAGAGCCATGCAATCTGAGGCCACACAAATGATTTATCATTGGTAGCCAGTAAGTATACACAAGCAGCATTCTGTACAGATGTAGCAAAGGCATGAATGAGTGCATGGAAGGACAGTGTCATTTTTAAGATGGTGAACATGAAAAAGAAATTTCAGATATTTAGCATTGTGTTTTAAACAGACATAGTGCAAAGCTCATAGTGCTAGTACAAGTGCTTTTGAACATACTGGCATTGAAAGATGCTGAGCATTGCAATTCTAAGGAGCAGAGAGAAGCAATTTAAAGCAGAAACATTTCAATGTCACACAAGCTCTGAAATTTAAAATAACAAAGGGAGAAGCATCTGCTTTAAATAGGTAAGAGCAAAAGAATACATCATGCAAAAGCATCAAAGCTTATGAATTGTGAAATACAGTAAAGAACTGCTGCATGCCAATCTTTCATGTCATCTAGATCTCGGCAATACTGATAAGTATGCCTGCACTGATCTGAGGTCTCTAAGCCAGACATAAAACAGGTTTTGAAACTAGTAAATGTACAGAAACATTGTTCTTTTCTTTAGCATAAATGTAAATATATGTATAGTCTACTGTGAACTCACCAAAGATGCCTTAACAATTTTTTTTTTCTACCAACAAAAGCAAATCCTAATCAAAAGACAGAAAGCACTATTTGAAACGTAATCTGTTAAAATAACATCTTTAACGAGTGACCCAGATAAAAATTGACCCAGATGGTAATGTTATGATACAGTATATTGTTTTCATTAACAGCACAATGGTTAGCCCTACTGCCACAATCTTATCTTGATCTGGACATGTAGTTTATAAAATGGATGGATGGAATGAATCAATATTCATATAATCACATTTTCTATATTTACCAGCTTCTTATTCTTTCATAATATGCCATTCTTTTAGTATTTTATGAATGAATAGTTTAAGAAACACTATGAAAAATGTAACCAAATTAGCTGTTCTTGCCAAGGTGACCAGACTACTGCATTTTTTCACCATCTAATACTGTGTTTACAGCTTGCCTCAACTCAGTATAAATATGAAAATTTGTTAATGACATATCGCACTAGTTTCCTTTTGTTTGATACATTTACAGACACCTAAAAGGAGCCAATTTAGAGTCATCAGTTAATGGAGTATATAATTCTTAGGAAAGGGGAGAGAAAAAATGAAGTACCCAGAAGAAAACCCCCATCCAAGTATTGAAAGGACTTCACAGAGGCAGGGGACACCATGTGATACAAACACAATATTCTAAATCTGTGAGGCAGCAGCAACACTAAATACTGCACCATCTCATACATTTATATTCATAAAAACAAGTGAATTTTCCAAAACTATGGTGTAAAAAAGAACTGTATGAACCTATGAATGTTGGAGCAGCAATAGACTGACTATTTTTTCCATGTTTTTCAATGCTCTGATATAATGCTGGTATTAGTACATATGTCTTTATCTTTTAACCATATTTCTGACTTTTTTTCATTTTGATATACTTTATTAATCCCTGAGGGGAAATTGTCTTTTTGCATGACCTTTGGAGGTCAGAAAGCAGGGTCCGCCATTGTACAGCACCACTGGAGCAATTTTCAGAATAAGGGCCTCACTCAAGTTTAATATGCTCACAAAAATGATATGTAGCTCCACAGAAGAATGAAAATAGCCAACACTACATCTCATTTCTTAGAAGCAACAGTATTAGTGCAACAATGTTATTATTTGCAAGCATAGAATTCAAAAATGTTCTCTTGCAAGCTGGAGATAATTGGCTGGTTGGTTTCAGGACTATATTTTCTGAGATTTTATTTTGTCAGCATTGACATACTGTAGAAGTAGGTGTGAGCACCAGAATCACAAAAGCAACTGATTCCTGCCAGCTCAATTCTCAAGGATGTGCAAATTATACCATGCCATTTAGTCTGAATTTTTGTCTTAATCAATTTTTAGTTTTGATTACAAAATGAATCTTGCACCCTATATAATTATATAAATTGATTTTTAAGTATTAATGTCATAATTATATTTTTTAATCTTTTGTTTATTTGTTTTCGTGTGCTAGACTGGCAAGGGACTTTTAAGGGTAAGTCCACCTGTAATAATATTAATGAAACCGTGACATGAGAATCTCTGGACCCTAAAGCAACCTTACTGGCAGGTGCTTATTGGGTGAGAACTTAATGGTAAAGGAAGATAGAGATCAGGATTAAGAGAAAGATGGGTGATGAGGGAAACCTGTGTTTATTTCTGTTTTCAGTTCTCTTCATGATTATCCCTCTATTACAATTATTTTATTTAATAAAGGTATTTTGTCTATACTTTTTAACTTCCTGAGAATTATTCTGGCCATGAAAGGTGGTTACAAAGACACCCTGCTGTCACACTGTGTATTAAACAATACAGTAAATGCTGAGAAAATAGATGGTTCTCTAACAGTACATCTAAGTCTTGTGACAGAGTCAAAAAAACAAGCCAAGGTTGGTCTCATCTGCTATGGGAGATGGATGTTTGATGCGGAACTCCGTTAGCAGCGGTGTTATTTTAAAAATATTTTTTTATAATTCTGAGGTATCCTGTATTTGCTCAACCTTGGAGAGGGTTCAATTGCAATATATACAAGCATATATAAGAATGAGTGGCAGAAAAAAGACTCCAAAAGAAATGGAAAAGTAAGCTAAAGCTTTATCCAAATCGAAACAGATGTCAAGTTCAAGCTTAAGGTACGGCCTGCCAGCGGCTGACCTAGAACAGATAGGTGAAAGCAAAGATTTCCTTTGACTTGTTGAAACTGTTACTCATCCCCATCCAAGAGCGAAAGTGGAAGCGAATGTACAAGTGATTTGGGCCTGGAGAATTCGCCAATTCCAGAAGGCTCCGTGAAATTGAAAATATCCTTACCTTCCTCTTTGTCATCTACCCCTTGTGAGCCAATAACATCGGCTGCAACTGGGCATGCTACCTCACCCGCTGAGTTCGGGGAAGACAGAAACGATCTGTCCAAGCTGAACGCAATAATCGCCACAACGGCCACCGCTCAAGACATAAAGGAGCTCAAGGATAATATAAAGAAGGACATAAATGATATAAGGAAAGAAATAAAGGACATACACAAGACAAGCAAGAAGCTGTCCCAGGATATTAAAGAAGGGAAAATGTGTCTAAGTTTGAGAATATGCTTAGAGCGCTTGGTGCTCAGTTTGAAGACGTTAAGCAAATGTTCACGACTTGTATTGAAATAGCAGAACAACTGGCGCCTACTGCTGACGAAAAAGCAACAGCTGCAAATTCTGATTGCAAAGTGCTTGGAGACAGACTAACTGCACTGGAAGATGGATGCAGAAGGAATTATATCAGAATCGAAGGTTTCCCTAAAAATAGTGAAAGTCCAAACCTAGTGAAATTCGTAGCTGAACTATTCTCTAAAATAATTGGAGAAGATTTCAAATCAGGCACAACCGCATATGTGGATAGAATACCTCAAAGCCTAGGACTTTCATTATGTGCTTTGAAAAACTACAGTTTAAACTACATACAATATTACTTCTCAGACAGAAACAAGAGATTATATATGAAAATAAGCACATTCGTATTTTCGAGATTTCTCACCCTCTGCAACTGCTAAACGTGCCACATTTTACAGCATTAAACAGTGCTCATGGAAAGCTGAGATCAGATACAGCTTCTTGTATCCTGTCAATTCAAGGCAATCCTGCTAATTCAAGGCAAGTTCTACATTTTTACCTTAACGAAGGAAGCAGAAAAAGGGTTAAGAAAACTGATCCTGACACTTTTTGAAAGACGATTGTGATTTTCATCATGTCCTGGCACTGCAAGGAAGATCTTACCTGCTGTAAGATCCATTCGTAGTGAAATTCATTCCGTAATAATACATTATGTTTATTTATCCTTATCTGCCATTTGTTTAATGTTTTAATTATAATTATATTAGTGTATGTATATACAGTATGTGGATTCGTTTTTCTCTTTTTCTTCATAGTGGACTGTTTAACATCATACCCTTTGTTCATTATCTGCTTATCCAGGTCTACTGTTTAACATCATTTCCTGGGTGTACTTTCTCAAACTGTTTAAGATTACATTTTATGTTTATTGCATTTGGACTGTACGGTCAATAGATATCTTTATTTTAATCCTCATGTTCCAATGCTGGGGGGCTTGATTTGTTTTGGACATGCTCTGTCTCTAGGTATTCCAGAGGACTGGGATTTTGTAAAGTATGGTTTAGCCTTACTTGGGGAGGCAAAATGGGGGAGAAAGAGAACAAGCTATTTGTTATCTATCCTAGTAATCCTTATACAGTGGAACCTCAGTTTACGAGTAACTTGGTTTACGAGTGTTTTGCAAGGCGAGCAAAAGTTTTTAATAAATTTTGACTTGATAAATGAGCAATGTCTTGCAGTACGAGCAGTATGGATACACTTTGTCTGCTGAGTGTCATGTGATCACAACTGAGCTGATGGTTCTTCTCTCTCTTCTTATCTCTCTTGCTCGCACAGCGCGTCTCTCTCTCTCTCCTTATCTCTCTTGCTCACACAGCGCGTCTCTCTCTCTCTCTCCTTATCTCGCTCGCTTGCACTCGCCTCTTTCTCTCTCTCTCCTTATCTCGCTCGCTCGCTCTCCTTATCTCTCTTGTTCACGCACAGCGCATCTCTCTCTCTCTCTACTCTTGAGGGCAATTGTCTCCTATTCTCCGTCTGAGTCTGTGTGCCTCACTCATATAGTCAACATCCGTATGAGCGTATACTGTTTACTACAGCATTGTGATTGTGTGTGTGTGTGCGCACACATGTGTGCTGTGAAGTGCGAGTCCCCATCTTGCGCCCCAAAACACGAAGCTGAGTCTCAGTACTTTAACAACACCAGCCGCCTTCAGCTTGAAACAGCAACAGCGCTGTTATTTATTGTAGCGGGTTCTTTATAATGTTCCTTGTATCACCCATTGACGGCAGTAGTATTTTTACAGAAGACCCACTTAGTAGGCAAGGATCAGGTCCAGCTGCACAGAGACTGGACTGGCCAAATATTCCATTCCAGCATTACAGAGAAAACTAAAGGTGTGGGAAATCTTATACATAGAACAATCTCATTTGTAGTATCAGATGTAGTATCTGATCCTGAAGGACGATATCTGATCATCATGGCAAATCATCTGCTTTTTTCTTTATATTTTTGAATAAAAGCATACTTGTTCTGTTATATTTGTACCTTTTGTGGAAGTGTTTGATATTTGGACTTCAGGCTTCATACATTATATAGTTTATTCTTACATTTTGTTATTTACTACTACAATATGAAAAACGTTTCTGTTTTAAAAATGCGTTTACACGGATTACTGTAGAAACGGAACACACGTGAAATGCGTGTGTTCCAAACAACAATCTATTATTTCCACTCTAAAACTCCACTTCACTCCCAGATAATCAATCAAGGCATGAGCTGGGAGAAGTTTGTGCACGTTCTAAGTCGGTGGGGGGATGGAATAGCCGGCTGCTTGCTGCCTGATTTTTATCAGCACATTTAGATGACAAAAGACGCTGGTGGAGAGCTGTGAACGATTTTAAGAAGCGATTTAAGGTGGGACGGAATTTTTTCGTAGCCTCTGGTAATTCTAGTGTTAATTGTGTTTTAAATCCAGACCTCAATAAGTCTCCTGCCACAGGGGTGATGACATCTAACACTGAAAAAACAATCACATAGTTTGTAATTGATCAGACCCCAGCAGATACCTAAACCCAAATTCACAGCATATTCCTTCTACTCACCTGTGCATCATTGTCACTCAAGAATTGATTATTTCTTCTTCGATAACAATTTTGTGTCCACGATTAAATCTTGTAAGTACGACGCTATTGTTATCTCCAACCATGCCCCTTTGATCATGGAGCTTAAATCACTTTGCCCCATATGTTCATCATGCAGATGGCGCCTTAACCCACTGTTATTAGCAGAAGAGAACTATATGGAGTTTATGTCCAAGCAAATTGATTTTTTTAGAGACACATATATCCTCAGAAATCTCTGCAGGAATCCTCTGGGAAACTCTAAAGGCTTTCTTAAGAGGACAGATTATTTCTTATTTTTACCACAAAAATAAAACAGAAACCAAGAAGGTATCAGAGCTAATCAGTAAAATTACCAGAATAGATCAAGAACATGCTAGTTGTCTGAATGAGGGACTTCATAGGAAAAGATAGGCTTTGCATTCAGAACTAAACCTCTTGAGAACAAAAGAAACAGGACAGCTCATTTTTAAATCACAGCATCATTACTATGAACATGGAGAGAAAGCTAACAGGATTTTAGCTCAACAAATCCACAAGCAGGAAGTTTGCAATGCAATCCCAGCAATTCCCAGCAGACAGAGACAAAACATTGACCATAAAAATATAATGCACACATTCAGAGACTACAATAAGGCCTTATATTCTACTCAGATTAAAGAAGATAAGACACAACCTAACGCATTTTTGGATGCATTACAGATATCACAACTAGATACTCTCAGTGCAGAAGAATTGGACAAACCTCTGGCACTATCAGAATTACTAGATGCTATGAACTCACTTCAAAGCAGGAAGGCAGCAGGCCCTGATGGTTACCAACTGAATTTTCTAAAAAAATCTCAATTAAGTTAGTTTCCTTTTTACTAGCAACATTTACAGAAGCTAGAGACAATAAAAGTCTACCTCAAACTTTTCGCAAAGCATTAATTACCATGTTTCCTATGCAAAATAAGGACTTATTGCAATGTGCATCATACAGACCAATCTCACACCTGAATAATGATGTTAAGATATTCTCCGAAGTCCTTGCCAGTAGGATTCAGAAAGTTCTTCCTTCGATAATATCACAAGGCTAAACTGGATTTGTTAAAGGCAGACACTTAGCTTCCAATCTTCGTCTCCTGTTTAATGTAATATATTCATCCACAAAGTCTAACACCCTGGAGATATTATTATCTTTGGATGCAGAAAAAGCATTTGATATGGTTAAATGAAACTACATTTTCACCACATTGGAAAAATGTGGGTTTGGCCCGAACATATGTGCACCGCAGATCACTTTAAATACCTAGGAGTAAACATCTCAAGTAAAAATTAAGCTTTTTATCATCAAAATTTTGCTGTCTGCTTGGAAAAGCTTAAGCAAGACTTACATAGACGGTCCACCCTTTATCTCACTTTAGCTTGAAGAATTAACATTGTCTAGATGAATATCTAATATCTTCGAAGACATCCTCAATCCCACTAACATGCCTTCCAATGAGGAAGCAGAGCCTGGGGACTCTGAGGTGGGCTCCCCCATCTCTGGGACTGAGGTCACCAAGGTGGTCAAAAACTCCTTGGTGGCAGGGCCCCGGGGGTGGATGAGATACGCCCGGGGTTCCTCAAGGCTCTGGATGTTATAGGACTGACTTGGTTGACACGTTTCTGCAACATCGCATGGACATCGGGGACAGTGCCTCTGGATTGGCAGACCAGGGTGGTGGTCCCCCTCTTTAAGAAGGGGGACCGGAGGGTGTGTTCCAACTACAGAGGGATCACATTCCTCAGCCTCCCTGGAAAAGTCTATTCAGGGGTTCTGGAGAGGAGGATCCATCGGATAGTCGAACCTCGGATTCAGGAGGAACAGTGTGGTTTTCATCCTGGTCGCAGAACAGTGGACCAGCTCTACACCCTTAGCAGGGTCCTAGAGGGTGCATGGGAGTTTGCCCAACCAGTCTACATGTGATTTGTGGACTTGGAAAAGATGTTTGACCGTGTCCCTTTGGGAATCCTGGGGGGTGCTCCAGGAGTATGGGGTTCCGGACCCCCTGATAAGGGCTGTTCGGTCCTTGTACAACTGGTGTCACAGCTTGGTCCGCATTGCCGGCAGTAAGTTGAAACCATTTCCAGTGAGAGTTGGACTCCGCCTGGGCTGCCCTTTGTCACCAATTCTGTTCATAACTTTTATGGACAGAATTTCTATGCGCAGCCAGGGTGTTGAGGGGGTCTGGTTTGGTGGACTCAGGATTGGGTCACTGCTTTTTGCAAATGATGTTGTCCTGTTTGCTTCATCAGGCCGTGATCTTCAACTCTCTCTGAATCGGTTCGCAGCTGAGTGTGAAGCGGCTGGGATGGGAATCAGCACCTCCAAATCCGAGACCATGGTCCTCAGCCGGAAAAGGGTGAAGTGCCCTCTATTGTTTGGGAGTGAGATCCTGCCCCAAGTGGAGGAGTTCAAGTATCTCGGGGTCTTGTTCACGAGTGAGGGAAGAATAGAGCGTTGGATTGACCTGCCCAACTTTCTTCACCTACCCCCTAATTCTACTCCGGAAAAAATATTGATCAGTCTTGACGACTCAGACAACATTTCTCGAACATATAAAAATATTTTAAAGTCTCTCCCTTTTAAAGAATACAGAATACATTGGGAAAAGGATCTCTCACTCAACATTTAGAAAACGTAATGGAAGGCATCAATGCTCAGAATTCACTCTAGCTCCATATGTGCAAAACATACAATTATTCAACTTTAAATCATTTATTAAGCACATCTGTCTCGTTTAAAATTTTCCAAATTGTTTCCAGGGTAAGATCCAACCTGCAAACATTGCAGTCAAGCTCTAGCCCCATTGGGTTACATGTTTTGGTTGTGCACCAAATTAACATCATTCTTGAGCAAAATCTTTAAGCGCCTTTCCTACAGCCTGGGTGTGACAGTCTCTCCTAATCCACTAACAGCTGTGTTTGGTGTACCTCCAGATGAGCTTAAAGTGAAGAAGGACAAACTGTTGGACTAGGGACTGTGTTGTGGTTGTTCATGATTGCCATGCACACAAGATGTCTGTCCTCCCATTCCTTTTTGCATCAGGGTTCTTCATACTCGTCACTTTGATGTGTTCAACCCGCTTCTGGCACCATATCCTCATTGCTGTGTTGTTTAACACAAATGTCGATGTCCCAGAAGGATAGTCAGCCTCCCTGCATTCTACCAATTCACGCTCACTCAAAGTTCAAGAGTTGGATGTATGTCTGTCATCTTCTTCACCAGGGCATGTTCCATTGCTAAAAATACCCTCACTGCCAGCAGTCAATCAATGAGGTTCCCTCTGCAGGCACCTTTTACACCCACTTACATCATTTGCATCTTTTACATCCACTTATATCATTTGCATATATACTGTGTATGTAATCATTTTCACACTCAAACCATAACCTAAGCATCTGGAAAGCTGTAGACTAATATAGACACATTTTTCTTCAGAGTTACAATTTTACTGGCCAGCAGATTATATTTCAGTCAGTCAGTCAGTCATTTTCCAACCTGCTATATCCTAACACAGGGTGTTTCAAACCTGATAAAATTCTATTTCTCTTTACACTCTACTTGTAATAATCTAAAAACTAACTGGGTGACCAACTAGGCATAGGAAGGAAAAGGAGACGTGAATGGCTCGGCGGTACCCAAATGAGTATGTAAGTGTGAGGGGGTAAATGAGCGATTCAGTCACCAATACAAACTATTTGAGTGAATTAAACAACAGTCCAGTGGTGCTTTGAAAAGCCAAGAGATGCAGCATTTTACTGCCTCTTTTGGTTCCTGCCCAGCTATATTAGTATCACAGTGTCACCTCCAGAACCCAGCATTATTGCTTTCTCCCAGCTTGAATCAGTGGTTCTAGTAGCTGCAATTTTCCATCAAGAGAATTTCCTTAGCAATAGAAATAGTAACTTGAACCTGAAATGTATCTTCAGTATTGTCATTCAAGCTTTTAAAGATTTAGTCTTAGCCCCACTTTTTCCACCCATCTTAATGACTTATTTTTGTATTGTGTATTACAGTGTGTGCTTATTTACTCCCATTAGTAATAAAAATGATTTTAGTTCTCCAAAATGTTTAATCAAGTTTGAGCTTATGGGAACTATGGTGAGCTGGTGCCCTGCCCGGGGTTTGTTTCCTGCCTTGTGCCCTGTGTTGGCTGGGATTGGCTCCAGCAGACCCCCATGACACTGTAGTTAGGATATAGTGGGTTAGATAATGGATGGATGGATGGATGTTTATGGGAAAGATATTCTAGTTAGTGAGCTGAAATATATTAGTTCAAATTAAAACTGAATTCACTTGGCTTGCTCAGATAATTCTACCACTTTTGATTCAACTGGTCTCAACAGACCCCATTCAAGTCAATGCATTGCTAAAAACAGGAGAAAATTGTGCTTCAGTGAGGATCTAAGAATTTGACTCTCATCACCCAAGTCACTTTTTTGAACCCAGAACAGATTGCTCAGCAACACTTCTTTGTTTATACTGAAAATATAAAGGTCACCATTTGTTGATTCTATATATCAAAATTTCTTATCAAGTATATACAATAGTACGTGTAACAAGTCTTGCCTACTATAGACTGTATCTTGGCACAAATTATATTTGTTTTCATCAATGTGGGGCTTTAAAGAGGACTGTCAAACAAATGTGTGTAAAAGAAATGTTGGACTGTACTGTACCGGGTGACTGGCAATTTTCAGTAAAACAAAGCACCTTGGATCAATAGCAAAGGCTCAGCTGAGTAACTGATTCATGTCTCAAATGGACTGATGAACCTCACAATCTGAAAAAAATTAACATATGAAACTATGACAGTTAAAAAGTTTAGAAATAAAAAAACAACTTTCCTGAGAAATTTTTGACACTGTTCTGAATCAACTGTATAAAACTACTAAGGAAAATGTTCTTTTTTTATGGCCCACAGTATCTTAAATAAACTCTTTCCATACCCTGTAATGTCTCAAAATGTTTAAATTAATTAATTGTGATATAAAAAATAGGTATTGAAGTAATGAGTGTGACACATTTCAATAGGAGAAAAGCAAACATTTTTTTTTTAAATTAAAAATTAACGATATATAAACATTATCATTATATATATATATATATATATATATATATATATATATATATAGTCACACTTGTGTCACAAAGTTGCATAGATACACTCAGGGATTTCCAGAGACAAAAACTTTATTCAAACACATCAAACAAACATAAGTCTCTTTCAGGTGTGATCCGGGCTTCGTGTCAACCCAGACGCCACAGCTCTGGCTCTCAATCAAAAGAACAGAAAATCTTCCTCTTCAAAGGGGCGCGCCTTGGGAGCGGGAGCCCCAACAGGAGCAGAGGATGTCAAGGCATTGAGATAAAAGGACAGCTGCGGTGTGGACTTTTAAATGTTTGAAACCCCGCACAAGATGCAGATCATGCGGCATGGCGGCAGCAGCAGGAGGCTTACAGCTGATCCAGCAAAAAGGAGATTAGAAACTGTGTTTGTTTCCCTTTGAATCACTGTTTAAGAGGGTGTTTCAGAGGAGTGGCCATGTCCCCTTGGAGCTGCATTCAGTGTGTTCACTATACAGTGCATCTGGAAAGTATTCACAGCGCATCACTTTTTCCACATTTTGTTATGTTACAGTCTTATTCCAAAATGGATTGAATTTATTTCTTTCCTCAGAATTTTACACACAACACCCCATAATGACAACGTGAAAAAAGTTTACTTGAGGTTTTTGCAAATTTATTAAAAATATAAAAACTGAGAAATCACATGTACATAAGTACTCACAGCCTTTGCTTAATACTTTGTCGATGCACCTTTGGCAGCAATTACAGCCTCAAATCTTTTTGAATCTGATGCCACAAGCTTGGCACACCTATCCTTGGCCAGTTTCACCCATTCCTCTTTGCAGCACCAGGTTGGATGGGAAGCGTCAGTGCACAGCCATTTTAAGATCTCTCCAGAGATGTTCAATCGGATTCAAGTCTGGGCTCTGGCTGAGCCACTCAAGGATATTCACAGAGTTGTCCTGAAGCCACTCCTTTGATATCTTGGCTGTGTGCTTAGGGTCAATGTCCTGCTGAAAGATGAATTGCCGCCCCAGTCTGAGGTCAAGAGCGCTCTGGAGCAGGTTTTCATCCAGGATGTCTCTGTACATTGCTGCAGTCATCTTTCCCTTTATCCTGACTAGTCTCCCAGTTCCTGCCGCTGAAAAACATTCCCACAGCATGATGCTGCCACCACCATGCTTCACTGTAAGGATGGTATTGGCCTGGTGATGAGCGGTGCCTGGTTTCCTCCAAACATGACGCCTGTTATTCACACCAAAGAGTTCAATCTTTGTCTCATCAGACCAGAGAATTTTGTTTCTCATGGTCTGAGAATCCTTCATTTGCCTTTTGGCACACTCCAGGCGGGCTGCCATGTGCCTTTTACTAAGGAGTGGCTTCCGTCTGGCCACTCTACCATACAGGCCTGATCGGTGGATTGCTGCAGAGATGGTTGTCATTCTGGAAGGTCCTCCTTTCTCCACAGAGGACCTCTGGACCTCTGACAGAGTGACCATTGGGTTCTTGGTCACCTCCCTGACTAGGGCCCTTCTCCCCCAATCGCTCAGTTTAGATGGCCGGCCAGCTCTAGGAAGAGTCCTGGTGGTTTCGAACTTCTTCCACTTACGGATGATGGAGGCCACTGTGCTCATTGGGACCTTCAAAGCAGCAGAAATTTTTCTGTAACCTTCCCCAGATTTGTGCCTCGAGACAATCCTGTCTCGGAGGTCTACAGACAATTCCTTTGACTTCATGCTTGGTTTGTGCTCTGACATGAACTGTCAACTGTGGGACCTTATATAGACAGGTGTGTGCCTTTCCAAATCATGTCCAATCAACTGAATTTACCACAGGTGGACTCCAATTAAGCTGCAGAAACATCTCAAGGATAATCAGGGGAAACAGGATGCACCTGAGCTCAATTTTGAGCTTCATGGTAAAGGCTGCGAATACTTATGTACATGTGCTTTCTCATTTTTTATATTTTTAATAAATTTGCAAAAATCTCAATTAAACTTTTTTCATGTTGTCATTATGGGGTGTTGTGTGTAGAATTATGAGGAAAAAAATGAATTTAATTCATTTTGGAATAAGGCTGTAACATAACAAAATGTGGAAAAAGTAATGCGCTGTGAATACTTTCCGAAAGCACTGTTATGTTTTTAAAAACAGAAATAAATTAACACTTTTGTCCATAACTGTTTTATAAAAAGAACAGAGGTTGTCAAATAGATAGATTTCTCTGGGAAGATAGAAGATACAGCAGAATCTCTGTATAGGGACTGTCAGACCCATTTTTATTATTGTTTATACTTTAATTGTGTTAGGACATTTTAAATAGGAGATTTGATAGCTAATTGCATTTGATTTATCCAATCATATAATCTTATTGTAATCTTCTTGCAATCTTCCTAGTCACTTGAATTTAAATGGTTGGGGGATGTAAACCCTATACAGTATTGTCATCTAAGTATGAAGTAGGATTATGGGCGAGGAGATGGAAGGGGCTTCGACAGTAATCAGTGCCCCATCATACTGTGCAAGGCCCTGAGATCTGGAGCTGCTAGCTGAATCTTAAGTGTCACCACTCCCTCCAGTTCTCTCACCTGTGTGCCTGGGCAAGGGACACAGAATAATTTGGGTGTCTCCCTGGTCTAATTCTATGCTTCCCTGATGAAAACATTTCAAATGCAGATATTGTTAATTTAACACTGCAGTTTCTTTGTTGATGGTTGGAATATAGATGTAAAACAACTGTTGTGTTTTTGGATTTTTAAGAGTGATCTTCTCTATCTACAGCACAATTCCTTTAGATAAGGTCATATCTGATGATTTTAGTTTTTTTTTTTTTTTAGCTAATCCTTTATTTGTCCCATGGGGGAAATTTAGCTTTTAACAAGCTAAAGGAATACCATATCAATCCACAACAACAATACCCTGAAATACACACAAGAATTACAAAAAAGAAGAAAATTTCTGTCTTAGTTAAAAATAAGGGAACCGTCACAATGAGGCATTATCTATATATAATTCACTAAAGCAGCCGACCATGGACAGGCAAGATGCAATACAGAGCCCCGCCCACCAACTCACTGTGCCCCACCCACCAACAATTCACTACGCACGACACGACAGAGCCATGCCCGCCAACTCACAGAGCCCTGGCCAACCAACATTTCACTAAGCAGCCGAATTCAATAAGCAGCCAACCATGGCACCAAGAAAGAGACCACTGGATATGCACTATAGAGTCACACCCGCCAACTCTAAGATCACGGGATCCTTAAAAGAAATGTGCAAGTTTAAAAAGCACAACAATAGAAAAACAATCAATCCTTTAAAACTAAGGTTAAAACACAAAGCAGGAAGCAACCTTTAAAAACCAATAAGCCCAGTGCTTCTTTTTCATTAGCGTCTCACCTGCTTCACCCATGCGAGCCCTGCAACAGGCGAGACGCTCTCTCAGCAGCTGACCTTCTCTGTGTCTGACTCCACTACTGTCAGTTGCCTGACCGATCCTTGGCTCCGGTCGGCTACCCCTTACAGTGACTTGGGATTCCACAACGACCACGGCTCTCACGTTAGGGACACCACATCCCAAGTCCCGACTTCTGCTGCCTTCCGCGGAGAGTCTCCCACCTTCCAGTCACTCCCACTCTCCGAAGTAATCTCAGCAGAAGCAACCACAACTACTACTCCCCCGGGTGTCGGCCAAACACCCAGGCTGTCTGCTCAGCTGCCCCCAGCCTGCTCTTGCTCGCTCTACCCTACCGGCTTTCTCTCTCTCTCGCTCACTGCAGAAGTGAGAAACGCCCGCAGCACGACTCCACCCGAAAACCGCTTCAGCCACACTACCATGCCCCATAAACCCAAAATTAAAATTGGTTCAGTCATCATGCTTCTCAGAAACCTCCTGCCAGCAAAAGGTCTCTGTAATGGCACTAGACTTTCTTTTACCAGCATTCACCGCAATGTACTGGAGTGTAAGTCTATTGCAGGTGCTACCTCACAAACTGTCCTTATTCCCCGGATATCCCTGACCCCATCAGATTCAAATTTGCCTTTTACTTTTACACGCAATTTCCTGTTAGATTTGCCTTCACGAGGACAATTAATAAGTCACAGGGCCAAACTTTCAAAAATATATGCCTGTATCTGCCAAAAACAGTTTTCAGTCACGGATATTTGTATGTTACTCTCTCCAGAGTTCCACCTTTTCATTTACTCACAGTTGTATCCTCAAACCCACCCCATTAGGACAACTGTGTCTTTCAGGAAGTGTTCAGTCATCAATAAATAATTATGCAGCGTATGCTACGCCACGGGTTGACTAGTAAAGGTATATTGCATTAGATCTAAAGAAGTTCCAGTTATGATTCTTGACACTGTTGAATAATTTGTTGTCTTAAAGTGCCCCATGATTAGTGTGACAGGGAGAGGATGTGCATCATTGTTCACAATGACACTCAGTTTTACTTTAAATCTCTCCTTTGCTACTAATTCCAAGGGTCCAGAGTGCATCCCCTAACTGAACCTGCCTTTTAATCAGTTTATTGATTCAATGGCCCTCTCTTGAAGTGATGGCACACTACAGTGTACAAAATCATACTGGTTATCACATACTTATAGAAAATGTAAAGGATGTCATTATTCACAATACAGGAGCCCAGTCTCCAAAGAAAAGTAAGACCTGAGATAATTTTTAGTAATAAATTATAAATCACTTAAAAATACAATCTGTCAGAATTTAATTTAAAGGCAGAATCTGTCAGAATTGATCAATGTCAAAAAGGCCAAATAAAATCCACTGTAATTGAATGTTGTATAATAAAATGTAAATGCTTTTTAAGGCACTGTGGATAGTATTAAAAAATGTGTACCCCAAATTATGATATCAAGTGTGACATTGAACCTGAAATAATAGTGTTACTTGACAAAAAAAAGTTTCACCATGAGTGGCTGGCATTAAATAGGAAACAATATTCTTAGATAAGGGCTACCTGCTTCAAGCAGTTCAGCTATGCAGAGCTGTCTAAAAAGGCATCTTTTTTTGCTCTGTTAAGAATATAAAGTTAGAACAGGATCCTGCATCTCACTGGTTAAGCATTAACTGGTACAGCACGGTGCCGCACCCACCACACAACAAAACAGCTCAGGATCCTGGTTGGCAACCCACCAGGCAAAGATGCGGTCCAGTCCCACCCACCAGGAATGACCATCTTTATGCCTCTGAGAGGTGTTACAGGGGCATCCCATTGGCCTTGTCCAGCCATTTGGGTCCTGTGAGCCGGATCACCCTTGGGGAATCGCGCCACATGGCAGTAGTGCCGTAACTGACACTCCTTCAGGATGTAGGTAATGTGCCTCATTTGGAATTCCATGAGCAAACGCTTGTTTGACACAAAGTCAAACCAAGGACTCTACAAAGAGACACAGTACCAAAAGGAGTCAATTCTTTGTCTCAGGTCACTCACTGGATGGCGTCCATTTCTCACAACCATATAGCAAAACAGGAATCACCAGGACTACAAAGACTTGGATCTTTGTCCTTTTTCAAAGATATCATGAGCATCACACACCCCATTCCTGTGACCTCATCATCATGAAAGTGCAAAATGTTTTATGTCTCAGGCTGTGTTGATGAGCAATGAAAAAATGCTCACTAGACTCATGGTTTTTAGCTCCTCACTGAAGTTTTTGAGGCATCAGGAGCCCTTTAGTTCTTCCTTCTTTTATCTTTGTTTGAAAGTTCTAGCATTTTGACTACGAATGCCAACACAGAGATCAGATCAGAAGAAGCAGTGAGCAGCTGGAAAGCACTGCTCATTTCTAGTCTAATTCAGTTGTGTATTTAGTGCTGGTGACTGAAGCTCTCATTCACCTTGTTAATAGTAAAGTACCTTACCTTTCAAACAAGCAGTAGTTTACAGTTATCACCTGTCTTTTTAATTAAAACAGACACCCTGTTTATGTCTAAAGTTCCAATAAGGTGGAAAGTGTAATACTGAAGACTAAAATAAAATAGAATAATAATAGAATAAAATGAGTAAATCTAGCTTTCTGAAGAATTTCAGTGGCTACTGCATTCTGTTCTAGGCAACTTTTCAAATGGTTGCTAGTCGATTCCTTTAAACCATTGTTAAATCTGACAACTTGAATCCTTTTCTGAGTTGTGTAAATTTGAAATTGGGTTACACTGCATTATTTATCTGTCATACGCATCCTCTGACAACTGCTTTCTTTTTGATTTGCTTGCTTGCACAGGAAGCGCTAAATTATTTCCTTAAATCCTGCAGTTCTTTATAAAGCACCTAATGTTAAATATACATTGAGGTGCAATAAATAATTCTTCCTGCTCCTCATGATCAAATTGTTTTCAGTAAATACTGAATCATCATTACAAAATAAAATCCAAAAAGAAATTCAGTGGCTATTCAGGTATTCTGGCCTAAGAAGAATATAATGAATGATTCTATGAAATTGTTTTTTTATGTATTAATTTTAGCATGTTATAGGAAAATTCATTATCCATTGACAAGCCTCTATAATATTTAGTTATTTTAAAACTGATATGTTTACAATGTTTGTGTTAATACAATGCTGGATGTGTTTAAAAGCTCATATCATTCACAAAATTGGAAATTGATGCCAGTCCCTTTTAAAGCTTAGATGTATATGGACATGAATTACCAAGTAACACCTGGTCTGTTAAGAGTTTAAAAAGTATGGATCAGCCTGGACACTTTAAAATGGTGGGATTCCTTGTCACTTTTTGAACACAAAATGTATTAATATTAAAGTCAAAGGTTTAGATTTATAGTATTTACTGAGGGTTTTACGAATACTTAGAGTCCACTTTGACTTGAAGAGTTTGTTTGAATGTTTACTGGAATTTTTTTAATCCAGTAGGTACTTGTCGTAATCCTTTTTATCTGATTTCTTTATTTGCAACACCCAGTTGTTGAACTCAAAGGCTTCAAAGGAAATGTTTTCAATCCACAGAGCGAAATTCTAATACTGGTTCATACATTAAGAACATTGAATGTGCTTTATGTATAGTAATTGGACAACTAAGCAAATAAAACTACAACTGTCACAAAGTTTTTTCCCACATTTTTAAGAGGATTTGAGTAGAAGCTTTTTTATTTTATGGCTTAAAGCCTGAACTAATTTTGTGGTTTCATAAGCTATATTGCTTTGTCTTGAAACAATCATTCGTGGCAATTCACTGTATGAATGCTTTATCTGTATGCTGTTAGTTTTCTTACCTTCCACTTGATCCAGTTAGCTGCCCAACAGTTTATATTACCCTTGACTGATATTTTTTTGTCATATCCTATTTAAAATGTCTTGTTATGGCTCAGATTATGTAAAGCTTAATTTTATATGTGTCCTGAAATTTAATGAAAGATGCAAGCTATGTTCTAGTATATTGAATCTCAAACTCAGTGGCTGGGGACCCCATGTAGCTACTTTTTTTGTTTTCCTCTTCTCTTATTCTGTATTCAGAAAAGCACACTGGAGTGTTTTTAAAATTAATAAGACATTTACAAATATTTGTATTTTTGCTATAGCTTTAAATGCTTAAGTAACTATTTTGTTTTCCTATTAATTTGTCTTTTTCCTATGTAGTTGGCTCAATTTACTGTATCTAATATTGATAATTAACAAGAAACAGGGCAGACAACCAGACAAATGACACTGAATGCTGAAAGGCTGCAACTACTTTAGCACCAATCCTACTAATGTGCTTGTTAGTAAACATTTGACTAAATAACCAGAAAACCTAAAAAAAGAAGAATGGAAACCATGCTGATAATGAAAACTTTAAAAGCCAAATTAAAAGAAGACCAATTGAACCTGGTTCCCAAAACAGAACCTTGTTAGAACAAATACCAGCAGCCACAAGGGGTCTCCAGTATGGAGTTTGAGAACCGTCTCTCTAGTGTAAAGCTAAAATCCTGTTAGTCAATATGTCTTAATGTAATTCTGTACTTAAAGTTTAACATAACATTCACTTCAATTTCAAATCCACTTACTGGTAATCAGTTTCAAGCTTGCAAGATGCCAGAAGGCACTGGTCTGGAACATTCCCTAGACAGGCTTAAGATACATTGCAGGATCTACTCTCTCATACACCTATCACCAATCAACCTAACACACATCTTTGGGAAATGTCAGAGAGATGTGAGTACCGTAGGAAGAACATGTAGAATCCGCATAGAAAATGACTGGATGCAGGATTTAAATTCAGAATGCTGGATCGATGAGGCAGCAAAAGCGTTAACCACTGCAACACCACACTTCCACATCTAGAGTTTATTTTCTGCCAAAAAGATGGTTCTATATATACTGTACTGTTTCAAACTGTTTTGTGAAAATGTTTTTCATATTGAGTTTGTACACAAAGGCAAAAATAAAAGAAGTGTACATTTTTGCCTTATGCAAAAATGTGTGTTCATGTCAAAATAATATGTTTTTAGCTTCTTGTTCATGGGAGCGGAATTCAGCTTTACAGTAGTCTTTTAGGATCAGAATTTGCTGCATATTTCAATGTGTACTCTTCTGTATTTTAAATGTGCTCAACAAAAGTTGTTTGTCTTATTAAATAGTTGAAGAAATATCAATATGATTGTATTTGTATGTTAAATCATATAATGGTATAATGAAGTAAGAATAGTTGTGTGTCAAGGATAGCAAAGTAATGTAATGTATTTTGTAATGTAATGTATTTTGTTAAAAAGCCTCATCCATGGCATGAAGTACAAGCTTTTTGAGAAAGACATAGCCAATGAGTGAAACTGTGTCTAACAAAATGATGTTTCTGTGAGTCAAGGTTCATTAAGTAAGCAGAGTTAAGATATTGAGTGTGTATTTTTAGCAAAGACCATTTTAAAATGTTTTAATGTGAGTGTATTGATTTTTATATATGAGTATGTACATTTGTTGGTTCTATATGAGCTTAGTTAAAGATCTAAATTTAATTTGTAGTCTACTTTTAGTCTCTGTTTATTCGCAGTTTGTATGAGAAATTGTCTTGATCTGGATACAAAGATTCAGAATGACCAAAGACAGATATTTCAGGTCAGCGTCCAAAAAAGCTGTGAGTGGGAGGATGTCTAAGCTTCAGCATGGATTGTGTGCATATACCATGTGCCAGAGATTTAATTTTTCTGTCATATGTTTGAATACAACAAGACATTCCAGAATGGATAGGGAACATCTTTCTTATACAATTCACTCCCAAAATTACTCTTGCTTACCATGTGTATGCTTTCAGGGTGCAGTAGGTCTAAAATACCTAACTATAACGGCCAGATGTAATCTGACTAATTTTTATTCCTTTTTTTTTTTTTTGGGAAGGACAGAATTGTATCAGATCACAAACATTGGGCATATCCAATAATCTTTATGAATATTAAAATAATCACTGTAAATAATCACAATGAAAGCACATCATGTCATCTTTAAGTAACAGTAGCATTATGTATGTATATAAACCTAAATATCATAAATGGATTTTCCTTCATATTAACAATACTTAAGTACGCTCAAACTGGTTGTCTATTCTGAAGGCCTTAAATTACCTTTTTACTTCCGTTTACTACATTGTATGCCCAACCACTGTTGTATGACAGTGCTTTTTCTGCCTCATGTCATCACAAGATAAAATTAGTTACATCTGACATACAACTGAGAAATGAGCCCTGAAATTTTTGAGTTACTCTTTTTTTCCCTATACCAAGGGGAGCTTATTACCGTCACTATTGGTGAAGACATTGAGAGGTACTGGAAGAAATAATTGTGTATTCCTTTGTGTGCCTATATCTTGGATACCCTTAGTGTCAGCAACTTTATAATAGGTTTATGACAATGCATTGTCTAATTTAGCCTAGTTATAATATGAGGAGATTCATGAGATGATGAAAATGTTTTCACAATGCATCAAATTAATACACTTTGTTATTTCTAGATTTTTTTAGGAATGTATATATTTTAATATTAGGCCACTGAGTATGGTTTTAACAGTGGCATGAATTTATTGAATTTGAGTACAGTTTGGGCAATGTCTTTATATTTTCCAAAAGTGTTTTTTTTCTCTTTCACTTCTTTGGATATTTTACAAATTGTGGTTCATAATAATGACAAACTATACTTTACTATGTCTGCTCTAAACACACAAAATAATGAAGGTGTTTGGTTCCCACATTGTTTGCATTACTCAGCTAACAGGTTTAACAATGATATGGTGGCAGATAAATAGTATTACGGTTTCTAAAAGCCGACAACAGACTGTCATTCTCTTGAAAATGAGATGTCGCCTTGCACACATTGTCACCAATTTTGCTCTTGCAGCACTTGATGTAATGGACTGTATGGAATGTAGATCTATAGCTTTTAAAAGGTATTTGCAATTTATGCCAAACTAGACATAAAGAAGTGAACAGTGCATTTATTAAAATAGAAAGAGAAACTAGAAATGAAGAAAAAGCTTTCTCATAAAGACGAAATTAGTTTTGAACAACAAATGGGTTCAAAACCAGCACATGGTGCTGAAGCAATTGGTCAAAGTGTTGACTGTGGTAAACACATTTTTTCTTTTAAATGTTAATGGGAAAGTCTGTCACTTTCAGTACAACAATATTTTTCATACAATAGAAGAGAATTTAACAATGAGTCTTTGAAACCTTTAAAGATGTAAAAATAAAACAGTAGAATATGAAAGGAGAAGATTTAGAACAAGATATTTTCATCTGCTTGGCCAGCAAAAAATTCAGATTTATGAGTCTGGTATTTAGTCTTGTGTTCTATAAAGAGCAAATGACTTTTACAGATAATACCATAAACCACAACAAAATGACAGATGATACTTGATTAAAAGAAATCCCAGAATTATGAATTTATCAATATTAGCCTCTCAATGGTAAAACAATTTCACCTCTTCCCTCAGTTTTATATCTCAATGCCAAAAATGAATTCTTTTTCAGTAAGCAAAAATTGCAGCATTACAGTTAGCATATGGTAACTCACTTCTATTTTATTAAACTTTCAGATCCATCTGTAGATATCACCTCAATTTAAACAGCATGTCCTGTAATGGAAGCTCTCTTATGTAAATATATGCATCATGTCAGCATTTTAAAAAACAACTGAAATGCTGCTTTTCCAGTGTGCATTCTCATGTTGCCTAGTAACTTAACCTTAGTTGAAATAATTACAAATGCCTGGGTGGCTGTGTTGGCAAAACTCTGAAGTAAAACTTCCTAAAATATGATGACTCCATGATTACAATGAAATGCTTTTTCTAAAACAAGTTTAATGGCTCTTGTTAAAAGTATAACAAGATTAAAAATATAAAACCTGCTGTTTTTTAATCACTTGTTTAAAATTTTGGATTTATTTATTTAATTTATCCACTCAGTCCTACCCTACACTTGCTGTTGCATCAAAGCAGCATTTACCCCACCCTATCCAGAAATTCAGCTTGGCTTTATTTGTAACATTCATAAAGCAGGCTTCTCTCACTAATAAACATTTGAATGTGTTTTGACCCAAGTGATTTTCTTTATCTTTTTATTATAGTTTTCCACAATCTATGGTGTCTTGCAGGGCTGGTCATTGGTGCAGAGAGAGAAAAAAAGGAGAGACAGAACACAACCCTGAGAGAACCCTGTGCTCAGGGTCAAGGGCACTAATTGAAATGGTCCCAGCTTCACTGTCTAAAGATAGATAGATAGATAGATAGATAGATAGATAGATAGATAGATAGATAGATAGATAGATAGATAGATAGATAGATAGATAGATAGATAGATAGATAGATAGATGTGTCCAGGTTCATAGTGAGGACAGTTCAAAAACTCTCAAGTAGAGAATTTTTGACAGAGTTTAGTTACTGAAGAATTAGATGATCATATGTCTTTATTATTACAGAGCTCAACAACTTGTAATTATTTAGACAGAATGTACAGTATTTAGCATCTTGGGCACATGGATGAATGTGGATTCTTTGAAACAGACAGTGACTTTGCATTGAGAACATGTGCTAATAGATCAGTAGGCCCAGAAGCCTTATGACATTTCTGGAACCAGAATAGCAAATAGAATTTATGCTCAGAAATCATTTGTAACCAATGTAGGTGCCTTGGAGGAAGGACAGGCATCCAGTTGGCCATAATGGATGGACTGGAAGAAACCGGCATACTGGGAGCAGTTCATTCACCTACATGGCAGGTGCAAGTGTTCCTCAGGGTTGAACCTCATTAGGACACCCGCATGGTCACATGGGAATTGGAGTCTGGAAACACAACCGTGTTGGGGTCTTTCAGTACCAACAGAGGTCACTGTTGGGGGAGGACTGCCATAGTTTCCATATGAACCAGATAACCTGGGCGTGATACCAGAAACAGTTACTGAGTAGAATTCAATCAGCCTCACTTGATTGAGTCAGAGTCAGCAGACAGTGGGCAACACTCTACAGGAGGTGGAAGGAGAGAATTTATATTTGCATATTTTTCCTAGTGTTTGTATAAGAAAGGTGTAGGTGAGAAATAAAAACCTTTAATTTAATCCTCAGATTATGCTGGACATTACTTTGTCTGTGGTTTGGGGCTCAGCTGCGCCTCCTTGTGGTCACAACACTTATCACTTGTAAAGCAATCATTGGTGGAGAAATTCTACTTCAACTTGACCTTATATCTGATTTTGGTATCTTAACTGCCTTGTCCAGATGATACTTAGCTTTTTTATATGTAGCTTTATCTGTATTTTTTGTAAGCTTCATTATTAGCTATTCATAAATTTTACAGCTCTTCAGAAATCCGTGATATGTGATTATTTTATTTGATGATTGCTATTTGGTTTAAAGTTCAAAGTCTTCAGCTCATTAGTTTAGACTTGTAGCAGAGGTCTCATACAGTATGTCATGCCAAAGAAAAAGAGGGCAAACGTAATGTGGTGCATTGGGAAATAGATACCAATAGGACCAAGGGCAACCCTTTACCAAAATGAAAGGCTAAAGGTGTAGACCAAGCTGATTCATACCTTCTACTGTATTAGGCTTGATAACTGTGCTGCCATTAAGTGAAAGGAGTGGCAAAAAAAGGAAATCTGATTGAAGTCCTTTGTATTTCATTTGTTGCTGCCTGTAACAATATGCCAGTTTTTGTTAATACTTTCTGCTCTAAATATTTTTTTTCAAACTTTTTTAATAGATATTTTCTATGGTTTTATAGTATTTTTATAGTTTTGTATAATTTGACTTGAGTGTTATTTAATTTTATTTGTGTTATGTTTTGGAAATACCTGCAACACCATTTTGTGTTTTGTGGCTCTCACCAGTTATAGCTTTGTTGCTACAATGCACTGACCTGTTGCTAAGGGTCATGTCCTTGAAGTGGTGCCATGTAATGTCATTGATGCAATAGTTTATAAGCTGGCGCAGTGTATCCTGCAACATCCAAGATTGTGGGTGAAATAGAAAGACTTTTGCTATATCTCTCTATTATAATAAAAAAAAATCTTGAGTCAAGACGTGATCTTCTCGGAAAGACACTTTGACGTCCTGCGAGACCAGACTTTACAACCTTTGGAAGCATGACCCTTGAGACAGTCACTTTTGCATATCATGCCCTACTTACAAACAATTTAAACAAGATCACGGATATCACGGAAAAAGAGCAGCTATGTGCACATTATGAAAATAAGGAAAGTAATAATCAGCCCAGACCAAGTGGGATTGAAAACGCCGTAGGTCCAATTGGGGTCAGAAATGAAAGACTTCATAAAGAGGTTCAAAAACGTTGGTGCGATACACATGCAGAGCAGGTTAGAGATTATGAAAGCAATAGAATTAAAAGGCTCAAAAAAAACATTGGCTCAATATACAGGCAGAGCAAGTTACAGATTATGAAAGTAGTAAAAAAGTATCAAAAAAAAATGTAAACATTGCATTAGCACAAACAAACGGAAATTAATACTCAGTGAAATAATGGAACAGCAAAAAGAGATCAAATATATGGACATAAAATATATGTTATAAGTAAGTAAATATTGTAAGTCTTTAAAGTTTAAGTCGGAGACTTGTAGATCATCTAATTCGTGTTGTCATCAGGCTAAAGTAGTGTTGCCTCCCAATGAAGTGGCATATCCTTGAGAATTAAAAGATTTGGTGATCTTTGGTGAAAGTGAAATCCATAAACACTACAGGCAAAAAAGCTGAGTCTACAATACAGTTTGGTCAAGTGTATATTTATGATCATGGAAAAGTGATGCAACATAGAATCGAAAGAGTATGTAACAATTCCCATGAAAATAACAATCTCTTTAAATTGTATATCCAGATAACCAAACCCTGGGGCGGGTAAGCGAAGCAAGCAGGGGGCGGAGCCCCCAGTATAAACTTATTCTTAATTCTGATTCAGGGCTTTGACAGCCTTGTATGATTTCCGGTTCCGGATGAGAGTACGCTGTGCACAATCTGGCTGCCGCGTCTCACCGGTGTCTTTTTGCTCTGTTTTGCTTTTGTTGCTGTTACCACATCCTGTGCCTTGCTCGTGCTTTTTATGTTTATGGACGGTCTCTCACTGGATTCATACTGGTCCTTTTGTAAAGTTTTATTCTGTTTGCTTCCTATATTCCATGAGCCCTCTCCCCTGTACTCTCCCTGAGCCAGCATGGTTGGTGAGTAAGTCTTTATTTTCTTAGTTGACTAGGATTAAGACTTTCTTAGCTGACTTTGTTTCTGCTCAATTGGAGTTAGTTTATGGGGTCTGGCTAACGTGGTGGTAGCTGTTACTGCTTTTTCTGAAGATGATTGTCTACTCTACAACACAATTATGCACTTACCGTATGCCCTCCAGACTAGATACGGTGACTTGGGCATGGAGCTTGGCATTGCTCATCTGTGGTATTTACACCGCTCCTCTCGGCGTCATTTTAATACCACCTCTGTATCCACCGACACTATTGCCACGATTTGGTCTGTTAGACCTGTTTTTTCAAAAAGACAATCCGCAAGATGATGAATTGGCTGAGACAGCTGCCGCAAATGCCGGACTGGAGTAACCAAGGATTACAATCTGTCGTAACTCTCCACTGAACGCTCCTTAACTGCAGATCAGTAACTAATAAAACTACTTTCCTTAACGACTTATCAACTTCTAAAAAACTGGACATGTTGTTCCTTGTAGAAACGTGGCAAAATCCAGGTGATTACTTATAGATAAATCTGCTTACCCCCACTGGTTACAGTTACCTGTCTAAACCCCGACTGACAGGCCGAGGTGGTTGGTTCAGCGTGATTGTCTTAAAGCAACCACTGTTGATTTTCACAACATTATGTCCTTTGAATACCTGGTTGTTAAAATCACTGGGAAGGCTTCTCTGCACATTGTATTAATCTACAGACCAACTAAGCTTCAGCTGGATTTTTTCTCTGAACTTTATGAAATACTCACTCTTGTCTGTGGCATGTCTGCTGCTGTTATTTTACTTGGTGACCTTAATATTCATGTGGATTCTGACTGTCCATCTGCTTGTGAGCTATGTTCAGTACTAGATTGTTTCAGTTTTGTGCAGCATGCTGGTTTTTCAACCCATGCTAAGGGCCATATTTTGGATCGTGTATGTTCCACTGGTCTGCAGAATGTCTGTACATCTGGTACTGTTATTGGTATCTCCGATCACAAGCTGATTGAATTTAGCTTCACTTATCCCCTCTCTAAAATAAGTCTAAAATCAAAAATAACCTATCATAATATCAAGAACATTGATCACTTATCCTTCTCTATGTCTGTTGGTGCTTCCTGTCTCCACAATGTTTCTGAGTTGTCTTGCCCTATACAGATTATATCTCTATATAATTCCACATTGTCACAAATTTTGGATCATTATGCACCTATTAAATCCTTCCAAGTTCCTACTACCTGGTCATCTCCATGGTTTACAGCAGAATTGCGTTACCATGAAACAATCTGGTCGCTTCTTGGAAAAGCTCTGAAAGGAGACTAGTCTGGCTGTTCATGCCCTGACTTACACCGAACACCTCAAGGAATACAGATGTGCCTTATCGGCTGCACGTTCAAAGTACTATTCCACTGTTATTGACTTTGGTACTTGTCACCCTAGATCTCTTTTTAATGTAGGTAACAGACTTTGTCAACCTGCTTTTAAAACTCTGTATTTCTCTGTTGAGTACTGTATACTAGTTTTGGACTATTTTCAGTCAAAAATTATTACCATATATCAAAGTTTCCCTACTAATCATTCCTCAGCTCTGTCGACTGATCATACTTCTAAATCTACAGTTTATTTATCTAAATTTAACCCCACTACACCAACTTATAGTGGTGAGTTATTATTACTTATGGCTGAAGTAATATCTAAATTAAATCAATCTACCTGCCACCTAGATCCTGTACCTACTTTACTGATTAAGGCTTGCACTGACAAACTTTCTGCCCCCATTTCTCACTTTGTCAACCGTAGTTTCTGCATCTGTGTTGTTCCAAGTGATGTAAAAACTGCTGCTGTAACCCCTGTTTTAAGAAATACCTGGCTCAGATCCCTTACAGCTAAAATTTTACCGCCCAATTTCTAATCTTCCATTTATGACTAAGATATTTGATCAACTCAAAAGATTATTTAAATTTACATAACCTGCTTGAGCCTTTTCAATCTGGGTTCAGAGCCCTACATAGCACTGAAACTGCTTTACTTAAGGTAGCCAATGACTTACTGATAACCGCAGATTCTGGGATGGCCGCTGTTCTAGTTCTTGTTGACTTGAGAGCAGCGTTTGATGCAGTTAACCATGACATTTTACTGTCCCGACTTTCAGCTATTGGTATCTCTGGTCCCGCTCTTTCTTGGTTCACATCATACCTCAGTGATTGCCAGTATTACGTCTTCATTAGGGAATCCAAATCTGACACTACTTCATACTTCATTCACACAAGGTATCCCTCAAGGGTCAGTTCTCGGTCCAATATTCTTTAACATCTATATGCTCCCATTAGGGGAGATTATCCGTCAGTATGGTCTGAACTTCCACTGCTATGCCGAACACACACAACTTTATGTAAGCGTGGATGGAACTGCAACATCTTCACCTGTTGCACTGACTGATTGCATTCAGGACATACATCATTGGATGACAGATAATTTTTTACAACTCAATCCTGATGAAACAGAAATCTTATTAGTTGGCACCAAATCTGTCCTCTCTACCCTTCGTGAGCTAAAAATTGACATTGATGGGATCCTGGTTCAACCTTCAGCATTAGTCAGTAATTTGGGTGTCATCTTTGATCAGCTTCTTACTTTTCAATCGCACATCAGCTCAATAGTACAGACAGCCTTTTTTCATCTTTGCAACATTGCTCATCTGCATTCTTTCCTCAGTGTGAAAGATTCTGAGACACTCATTCACGCGTTCATCACTACCCATCTGGACTATTGCAATGCTTTGTTTTATGGCCTCCCAACTAAATATATCAACAGATTACAATATGTTCAGAATTCTGCTGCTCGTTTACTTACACACACTAAAAAATCTGCTCACATCACTCCTGTTCTCTATGAATTACATTGGTTACAGGTTTCTTCAAGAATCAAATATAAAATTATCCTTCTCACTTTTAAGGCCTTTCATGGTTTAGCCCCGCAATATCTGTCTGAGCTGCTGCTTCCTTACACTCCTGCCCGGGCATTACATTCATCAGATGCTAAGTTACTCACTGTACCTAAATACTGGTTAATAACTACGGGTGGCAGAGCTTTCAGTGTGATAGGCCCTAAAACTTGGAATTCTCTCCCTCTCAGCCTTTGCATGGAAAAGTCTATTATTAATTTCAAACATCTGTTAAAAACACATCTCTTCAATGAGTATTATTCTTCATGTATGTAATTTCTACCGCCTTCATGTATGTAATTTCTACTGTCTTCTATTGAATTGTAAAGTGTCCTTGAGTGTATGAAAGACGCTACATAAATAAAACTTATTATTATTATTTTGCTATTTTCCCTTTCACTCCTTTTGATTTCTGATTAATGTTTGGATTAAGTTGTTTTGGTAACAGATATTTTGTTTCTGACTTGATGTGTTTTAGGTTTATGGCACCAAAGTCCACTCCCAATCTCTGCTACATAGACTTAAATATTTTGCTGGACTGTCAGGGAGTCCTTGGTAATTTACTTCATTGTAACTAATCATTTTCAATATTTACAATTCTAAAGAGAGTGTTCCTTTTAATACAATTTAGTAAAAATAACATATTGTTCCTTTGTTTTTCTTTTTCATTTGGAGGTATATAACCTATATGTGTTGTATGCATCATCAGTCACTCAATACATTACTAAATGCATAAATATGATGTGACTGTCACAAAGACCATCAGAACACATGCAAATCAGATGCAAGTGAATGTACTGCTAAGAGCCAGTAATGCTGCCTTTAGATCATGTGACTAGGTAGCCCACAGCAGAGTGAGGGAAAATTATCTCTGGGCTTCAAAGCAGCTAAGTGAGATCATAGAAAGAAAATCCAAAGCCACTTTTAGGATACTAGAGACACATGGTGTATGTGGCAGGGACTTCGAGCCATCACAAACTATATAACGACACCACATATTTGCAGTGGTGATGTCTCCCTTTTAGATGTCTTAAACAAATTCCATGCACAGGTTAATGCCCTTAATGACATAATTGCCAGAAAGTCCATCCTCCCTGAAAAAGAACATGTACAGTGCTTTACTAGTGCTGATGTAAGAAGAACTTTGTTGAATGTAAACCCACACAAAGCTGCTAAACCACATAACATACATAATCGAGTGCTCAGGAAATGGGCAAAGCAGCTGACGGATATCTTTACAGACATCTTTCCTTTCATATTTCCCTGATGTAGCCAATCATCCCCAAATGCTTCAAAGTCACTGCTGTCATATGAGTGCCAAAGAAATCCTCTGTCTCTTGCCTCAATAACTATTGTCCTATAGTACTGTAGCGACCCGGCAGTCAGCGCTGCCGGAGTGATGCATTATGGGAAGGTTGTTTGGCTCGCCCCCTGAACCTGAGCTTGTTGGCGGTCACGAGACGGACTATTTCCGACGATTAAAAGAGCGGCTGAACACCGTGCATCAACTGGCCAGGGAGGCACTAGCGGGAGCTGGAGCCCGTCAGAAACGGGCATATGACATTCGGGCTCATGGTCCAACTTTCAAGCAAGGGGACAAAGTGTGGGTCTTTTGCCCACAAAGGAAACGGGGGTTGTCCCCAAAACTGACACACCATTGGCAGGGACCGGGAGAAATTCTGGACATGATTTCGGAAGTTGTTTTTCGAGTCCGAATACCTGGAGGGGGCAGACGGGTGGTGCTACATAAAGATCGTTTAGCACCATACCACCCATTGGCCCCAGCACCAGAAGGAATTGGAACTCAAAGTGGCTCTCCAACCTCCACACTCGGTGTCGAGACAGACATTGAAAGTCTCCGGACTGAACCTGACACGAGTAGTGGCGAGTCAAGCAGGCCAAAGCGTGTTCGTCGCCGACCGGGATATTTATTAGACTTTGAATGTAACGATTAGAGTTGTGAGGACACTAAACCCTCTTGGGAGGGGGCTATGTAGCGACCCGGCAGTCAGCGCTGCCGGAGTGATGCATTATGGGAAGGTTGTACGTTCACTGCTTTTTATAATGTTTTTCCTGTTGTATTTATTAATGTCTTAACTTGTAAATAATTGTTGTGTTTGTGTTCAATTAGTTGGGTGGGTTTGGGTCATCGCCGTCCGGGGTTATTTATTTTGTAAAAAAGTACCGTTTATGTGAAATGTGTCTTCGCGCATGACCTTGACCATGGCAGTGCAATAATGTCGAGCTTTGTTTACTGGCTATCTGTGAATAAAGAGATACAACAGGACAGAGCTGTTATTCATTGCTAAGATTTTATCTAAGCAATTAATGCCGAGACACTCGTAGTCGTGCGGTGTATGGGACACGAGTGCTCGCTACTTGAAGAGCTGGGTAAAGCTGCGTGCATAACGCTGGCAATCCGCTAGCCGACAGCTTGGGAGAGGTGCACGGCAGCGATCTGCTTTAAAAAACTTCAAGACTCGACCCCAGGTCGCTACAGTACTAACACCTGTCATCATAAAGTGCTTCAAGAGACTATTCCTGGGCCACGTGAAAGCCAGACTTCCTACATCACATGACTCTCTCTAATTTACCTATCGACTGAACCATTCCACCATTGACTACTCTCTCCCTAGTCCTGTCCCATTTGGACAAAGTGACACATGCAAGAATGCTTTTCATTGACTTCGGTTCAGCTTTCAACACCATCATCCTTCAGAAACCCATAGAAAAGTTGGGTTTGCTAAGCTATAATCTTATGCAACTGGGTCCTGGACTTCCTAATAAAGAAACTCCAGACAGAGCACATAGGAAACACCATCTCCAGTACCATCTTGCTGAGCACTGGTTACCCCCAGGCTACGGGCTATGTACCCAGCCCATTTTTGTTCACTTTGCTGACTCTTGATTTTATGGCTGTGTACAGCTGTAACACCATCATTAAATTTACAGATGACACAACAGTGGTGGGTCTCATCATCAATGTAGATGACTCGGCTTGCAAAAGGGGGTATGACTATAGGCAGACTGATGAAAGTACAATACTCTGTCTTTTAATATGGACAAGTTGAAAGAGATGATTCTTGACAGCAAGACACATGTGGAACTGGTGAAGTGAACTATATTGCTTGGTGTGCACCTGGCAGCTGACCTTACTTGGTCAATTAACACTATCTACATAGAAAAAAAGGTGCAGCAAAATCTCCACTTCCTTTGGCCGCTGAAGAAGGCTAAACTACCTCCCCACATTTTCACCATTGTTCTACAGGGGCATCATCAAGAGTATTCTGACCAGCTACATCACTGTCTGGTTTGGGGACTGCTGTGTCTCTGACTGTAAAGCCCTACAATAGATAATGCACACTACAGAAAAGATTGTTGAGTATTTCCTGCCCTCCACTAAAGACATCTTTGTAAAGCATTGTTAGGACAAAACTTACAGCATTTTGAAGGACAGTTCCCACCCCTCCCACAGTCTCTTTGTCCCACTTCCATCTGGTAAGAAAGTACTGTAGCATCCAAACCAGTTCTGCCAGGGTCCACAACAGATTCTACCTCTTGGCTGTCAGGGCTCTGAACTCTGTGCTGCCACCCTACACTCAGATTTGCCCCTAGCAGTGAATTTATATGCACTACATTTGTCACACTTGTCACTACTGTTGTGTCTTTATTATTAGTTTTAATGTTGTTATTTATTATTTTCTTTATTTATTGCTATCAATTTCAAAGTATTACTGTCTATTCACTTACATCTTGAGCATGGGAAAGGTGCTATATTGTATAAATAAAATATTATTATTGTCATTTATTTTTAATTATTTACTGTATCTATTATAGTATAATATAGTTCTTTACATGTTTTGCAATTGTCCTGTGTGAAAGACTATTTTGCACCACTGCCCTGGTGAACCTCTGTACACACTGCACACTTTATGCTGCAATATTGTGTATGGAAAATAAAGTCACTTGTCTTGATATCAAAGGCCTTGGTCATGGAAGCCACTGCTAACAGGCAAATTCACTTATATTTTAATTTTTTAATTGCATTCTGATTACTAGTCTGAACTGTCCCTTTGCCCTGATTTCTAGTTGTTTGCCTATTTAGTGAATAGAGACCATTGCTACTCTCAACTACTCTTAATATTCACCCTTTTAAAATCCTTGCCATTTCATGTCTGGAAAATAATATAGCTTGTCTGGTCTTTTATTTTTAATAGGAGGTGTTTCTCATCCCGTCAATCCTGCATCGGAAAGAAATTTAATGCTGAATGCTGAAATCCATTCTTTTTTTCTCTTAATATTTCCCCCATTAGGAGATTTAAATAGGAAGCATAATATCATTTTTCATACTGATGACACATGCTGTATATACCACTTAAACAAAATTACTCTTTTTCAGTTATATTGTTAATTAACTGATATGATGAGGTAAAACAATGGTTGATTGAACTGGTTGAGCAATGTCTACAAATTCAGAAAAAAAAGTTCCTTTACTGAACAGTATTGCTTACTATTTGCATAATTACTAATGATTCTTAATTGAAAGAGCATACATTTTACATTTGCTGAATTTAAATTCCAAGATTCTCAGGTAAACCAAACCTACACTGAATTAGTTTTCAAGATGCCCTTACCATTGTGTAAAGTTATCCAGATTACTGTATTAGAAGGTAAAATATATTTTTGCAAGAGAAATGTCTCAGGAAAAGTCAGTTTCTTTCTTTGTTATACCAAGAAGTCTTGGTAGATACAGACAGCTCAACAGCATTAGTCTTTTAAATGTTTCAAAAAATATATATACTGTATATATTTTGCCTATGTAAAGACTTGTCAGTTTTTTTAATTCATCATTTTTCCCATTTGATTATATATCTTCACTTTACTTAAAATGGAAGACATGGATTACAACTTTACAAAAATGTTTACAGTTCCTACTTTGTAATTTAAATGTGGCACTTTGTTGTTTTCTGTACTAACCTGGAGACAGATGATATATTGTAAACAATTATTTCTAGCGTATAACTGCATATAGTCTTCAACAATTTATAAACCTTAATGGCAAGAATAGCTAACTGTGTATGGTGAGAATACATTTCATAATGGAAGATGAAGAAACATTTTATTTATTTCATTACCACCAACATGATTACGGAGATATTCAGTTACCAGTTGAGTAATTATACTATCAAAATAGATTTAAGAATGTTGGATGAATGAACCCTAAAGCCAACTGCTAGAAATTATAAGAGACACTCATGCTGTTAAGGGAGTTTCGTTCTTCAAGATTGTTTGATCACAGGTGTCGCTGAAAAACATTAATTTCAATTTTAAATGCATGAGAAACTTCCAGTAAACAGCAAAAGTTCCCAAATGACTTTGTCACTTTCATTTTTTTAATGACAGGGTGTAATGTGTCTCTGTTGGTATTTGCAATTTTTTATGCATAAAAGTTAAAGACAACAGAGCATGTTTTCTCAGTGCTTCCAACTAATGAAGAGAGTCATGAAGCGTCTCTCCACAGAAATGCACTTGAGATTAATAGTTCAAAATATTTACAGAAGAGCAGCAAAATGAAAATGAGAAGCTGAAAAGTAATTGACAAAAACAAAAATGCTTTGTTTTTTGTTGTAGGCTGACACAGAGCAGAATGATAGTTTTGTGTGACAGAAATGACATAAATGTTTAGATCTTCAATCTAAAATTCAGGACAGCTGTACGAGACATGCCACTGTGGAAACAATATTTCTGTACTCTTGTTCACATTGGTAATTATTATTTTTTCTTGGAATGGATTAAAATTCAAGCAATCCACCTCTTTGCACATTTTTAGTAAACTAATGTAGGAACATGACAGTGCAGCCTCAAGATGTGGTATGTGCTCAAAACTGAAGTACAGTCTATTCAGGGGATTTTGTGAGCTTGATACATTTTTCAGCCCAACTCTTTGCTGTCTAAAAGTGTGTCTTGGTGTATTGATAGCTCTGACTCAATATACAGTACACCACACTCTAGACACCATTTGAAGCCCTAAATGATTCTTGGAGCTGATTAAAATTAATGATGAGATCTGATTCTCATCTTTGAAAAATGATGTTACTGGGGTCCTCAGCTGTAAAATGAAAAAAGAAAGTGAAATAATAGAACTTGCTCATTTATTAACCAGAATCGAGTGATGGTCAGAAGATGAAATTGAAAATTGAAAATTGAAAATAAATAAATAAATTACAAAGCATGAGGAAGTAAAAGAGAAAAATAATATATCAGCTATTCATCTATATGTCTGCAGTACAAAAGACATTCTTTATTAGGTTCTTTCAAAGGCCAAATTATCTTCTGCTTTCATGCTTATCCACTTGAATCTGATTGGACAAAGTTTCACATTTCTTTTCTACCTTTAGATATCTTAATTTCACTTTTGTGTAAAAGCAGAATGGCGAGTCAGTTCAGTACAATTGTAAAAATTATACATGAAATGAAACATTATTGTCTTTGGAAACATCTTTCAGCATAAAATCATTTTATGTGAAAAAATATGAAAGACCTGGAATATATATGTTCTCACTAGAAAGTGATTTACCAAGACAAAAACAACACGTAATGTAGTTACTTCTATTGTTAATCCATTAAAACAATAAATGAAAATAGAACAAACTTATAAATAAAAGAATAAAACACCTAATTCAAAGAAGTGCTGCATAGAGCTTCAGGGTCCAGTGTTCAATTTACAACACAAGCACTGCACATTCTCTGAAGATTCTCAGAATCCTTCTATCATTTGCGATATTAATGTCAAGGTCAAGGTCTTTTTATTTTCAAATGTACAATTTACAGCTAAAATCATACTTGCGTAATGTTCTTTGCAGACACAATAACCAACATAAAACATCAGGAAAAGAAAAAACTTAAATATAAATCTAATACTAATAATAATCATATAAAATAACACTAAACACAATTATTACATACACTAAAATCACAGAAGATGTTGAATTTAATTGACTCAGTTGATTACAGACAGTTTATCATATACGACAATTGAGCAGCTTTATTTCCTGTGGGAAGAAACTATTCTTAAGTCTCACAGTTATGGTGTAAATAGTTCTATAGTGCCTCTTTGATGGAATTTAAATTTAAAACTATTGACGCTTTTCACTGTCTCACCCCAATGTAGATGATGGGTGTGATTTACCTGCTGCTTCCTGAAATCAGTGATGATCTCCTTAATCTTGCTAACATTCAGATTATGCTCCTCTTGATAGGCGGTCTCATCTTTATCTATAATCAAACCTATGATGGTGGACTTTATGATGGTATTGGAGTTATACCTGACCATACAGTCATAGATGAACAGAGAGTGCAGCAGGGTGCTTAGTGCCACATGACCCAGAAGTACTTCCAACAGGCAGCAGCCCTGGCACCAGAGGTACTCCCTGGTCCTCAATAAAAGGGACCACACTCCCTTATCCACGCAAGTTGGAGCTTGGAGAATGGAAAGCAACACTTGACTGGATGATAGCAGATACTGTAATGAGAGCAGAAATGATTGTGGAAGGGAGATAACTTGTGTTTGTTACGTTTTGTAAGTATTTATATATGTTGGGGTTTGGGGCTCACTTGCAACCCAGTTTTATCACAATAGAGCACCTTCTCTTACTACTTACTACACAATGCTGTATACATTTACAAATATGATGTTATTAAAATACAATACAAAATAGCACTTCTATGCAATTGTAAGTTTAATAAACACCATGCATTATATACACTGAAATAAACATGTGGTAAAATGGGAGTATTCTGGTGCAGTTCTCATACCTGGTAACAGAATACATTATTTCAGGATCTCTAAGAAAGGGGAATTTTATTGCACCACATAGAATACTGTTTATAAGGGTAACAAAATAATAAAATGTTTGCTCTTTTCTGGTCTTACTAGACTCTCTTGGCCAAAAAAGCTATCAGCCTAAAAGAACATGATATTCCCTCAATAGCCATCCTTTCTCAAAACTCTCTGGGTCCTGTTTTCCTGATCACTGGGTGAGCTTTTGTCATTGCTCTATTCCCAACTCCAAGCCTTGAGGGAGTGGAGGATTAAGTAAAGCTACATTTAGAAAAACGTGCCAGTGCCATTCCTGCCTTCCAAGAGGTACATTCAGTGCACGCTTCACTCCACAGAGGCTCCTGAAAAAAAGGATAATTTTAAATAACCTCTATAGGACATTAGAACAGTATAACCAAATATTGCTACTGCCCAGTAATTGATTGGGAAATTCCTACCCATCTATATACACCCAATGGACTGAGGACCATTGGCACCCTAACTGGGTAATGATGTCCAGTCTAAGATGTGAGCATTTTAAAAAACAATTGAAATTCTGCTTTTCCAGTGTGCATTCTCTTGTTGCCTAGTAACTTAACCTTAGTTGAAATAATAACAAATGCATGGGTGGCTGTGTTGGCAAAACTCTGAAGTAAAACTTCCAAAAATATGATGACTCCATGATTACAATGAAATGCTTTTTATAAAACAAGTTTAATGGTTATTTATAAATGTATAACAAGATTAAAAAAAAGACCTTTTGTTTTTGAATGACTTATTTAATATTTTGGATTTCTGTGTTTAATTTATCCACTCAGCTGTTGACCTACCTAACACTTGCTGTTGCATCAAAGCTGCATTTACCCCACTCTATCCAGAAATTCAGCTTCAGGCTTCTCTCACTAATAGGCATTTGTATGTTTTGACCCAAGTGCATTTCTTTATTTTTTTATTATAGTTTTTCACAATTTATGCAGTCTTGCGGGGGGTTGGTGCTGTGTCCTAATACCTTTCTTGCTTCCTCCCTCTGCAGCCTGGATGATTGATAGCTAGAACACCTCTGATGTCACTTCCAGTGTTAGTCGACTTGGTCCTGCTTCTTACTTCCAGAAGGATAAAAAAAATGAAAGTTCTGCCATCTTTGTCAGTTCTCTCCTGAACTCATGTCTAAAAAGACCTATCTGCAATTATTACATGTTTGCTTGTGATCTAATTATATGGGGTTACTAGGCTGGTACCCCAACTGTTTATCTTTGTTTTCTTGTTTATCTTACAGTAGACAGATAGAAAACAGAACCACTAGTGTTAAATTAACTCTTAAAGCATCATAGTAGCTCTTAGAACACAAAACCCATAGATACACAATGACAGTTTCACTAGATAGATAGATAGATAGATAGATAGATAGATAGATAGATAGATAGATAGATAGATAGATAGATAGATTTTACTCTGACAACACCCTCACTGTTACAAAGTCTACAAATAATTTTTAAAATATTTGCAATTATATATTAAAGTCAAAAATATTAAGCATAGTTCAGCTGGCAAAAGAAGAGAAAAGCAAAATTCCAGTCTATATAGATTGCAAAAGAGTCAACCTCAACCAGTAGAAATGACTGCTGTAACTATTTAGAAACAAAGTGAACAAACTCTCCAGTAGTTCAAATAGGCACTATTAGAAAATGATTCTCTGACTTACTGTAAATGATAAGTCCAAAGAGGAACATTTACTTTTGGTAGGTAGCTCTTTCAAGAGTGTCAGTGCTCAAAAGCTATAGACATTTTCTACAGTAGATTTATTTATCCTGGAAATTTAAGAAAACTTGCATCTTGTGATCATAGTGCACACTCTAGAATAATTGCATTAATATGTGTTATATAGTAAAGGGAGTGGTTAAGCCACTTATGAGTTTATAAGTGAAAAGAGCACTTTAAAATTGGAGCTGCCTACATATTTAGTAATTTTAAGAAATGGAGGTACATGATCATATTTACTAGTCACTATTCATTCTACTGTGGTTTACAATTACTGCATGACAATGACATAATGATTTGAATAGCCAAACAGAAAAAGCACTATAATCGTATATTTTGCATGTAAATTTTATTTAACATCTTGGTTTTATTTTTCATTTTTTCTGAATTCTGTGAATCAACCTTGGCATAAGTTTTGGAGCAAGCAAATTATAAGCTACCAATGCAAATTAATACCTCATGAACAGTTGATTGAGCCTTTCCATACCCTGGTATTTTGCATTTTTTTACCTTTGATAACTATAGTGACCACCTTTATATGCATCTTTTAGTTTTATTGTATAGGTTCCTTTAAACTAAGTAAGAGCTTTTTCCACTGGTAGATATAACACGAATCCTAACACATGTACTATTTATTAGCCACCTTTATCTCTGGAGCATGTTAGATTAAGCTGCCTTTAATTTTTCTTCCTCTTATATTTCAAAAGTTCATAATACTTCTAAACCTTAAACATATAGCTTATTCCACTTGGTACACTCTACAGATTAACAGTATAGTTTCTCCATATACCAATTCTTTATTTTTTTGTACGAGAAAAGAGACCCAGCAAATGTTGTTATACTGTACCTAGTTACCCTCTGGGATATTACACACATTAATTCTTCTAATGCTAGCCGCATGACTTTTATCTGTTGTTTCTTTCTGGCTCCTACTAATGACCGCTTTTCTGCATGGCTGTGATAGTTGGTCACTCAGCCCCTCCTTTGTTACTTATGTCAAACTTACTGCCCTTCCACCTTTGCTTTAACCTCTAATCATTATCACTATACTTGGCTTCTTTTTTTTTTTTGGAATTGCATTTTTGTAACAGGGTCAGACATCTTGATAGTGTACAAAGTAAATTTACTGTACTGCCTAATGCAGTTTCCAAAATTGATAACAGAGACAGTGGTGCACAAGAAAACTGAACTGGCCCCTTCACAAATGGTGCTCCTAAGAAAAAGTTGACTTCGGACTTGCTCTTGGCTGCATTGGGTGACACCAGTGCACTGGTTGACTCTAAATACTGATACTAAATTCTTGAAATCACTCATAATTTAATTAGTCATGCTGACCAACTACTTGAAGAAGCTTGCAAAATGTGTGCATCGCCCCATACAGCATAAAAAGATAAAAAGATGTCCTAGGACTGAGCCCTGAGGATCGCTGCATCAAACTGAAGATAGGAAGGAAGGCTTACTGTCTTAAGAATTCTACACATATTGAAAAGTATTTAAAAATAATGAACTAATCTTACTGAAAGCCAAAGTAAATTCTCAAGCTTATACAGTATCAGATGCTTTGCTTAATAGTTAGAAGAATGATAATTGTAGCACCACCTAAATCAGAGGAAATTAGATTATAATTTACAGCATGATTTAAGAATTTTTCTGTGCTGTTCTCAGGACGAAAGCCAATGTGAAAGTATTCAAAATGGTTGTGTATTTTTACTGTAGATAAGGTTTGAATTTTAAAATACAAATTTTTACAAAATATAGAAATAAACATATGAATTAATTATTGCCAAACCTAAAAAAGGAATAAATACAGAAAAGTGTATTTATTGTCCAGTGTAGAATTATTTTTTGGAGCCAAAAATTAATTAGTTTCATGATCTTTAGCCAAATGGTTAAACCTGAAATGTTATGTTTCTCTGTGAAAATGACTATATGCAATATACAATATTTCTTTTCTGCTTTTCATTCCCCTTTCTCTACTCCACTTTGTAATAGTGACACATACTCTTGAAAAATTGATAAAGTCATTGCATTTATTGGAGCAAACTACTAGCTGAGGCATTGAACTGTAAATCAGAAGGTCTTTAAATCAGCCCATGCCTCTGACTTGTATTACCTTGAATAGAATTCTTTACATATGTTTTTTTATGATTGGATGGAAGAAAGCTTAAAACATATACATTAATAAAATAAAGACATGTTCTTCCTTCTTAAAAGATTATGAATAGAACCTTCAGTGCTAGTGTGCCATGAATCAAAGTACTACATAAAGGAAGAAATCACATTAATTATAAATAAAAGATGGAATAAAAGATGGGTGACATGGTCCAACAGGAAGCAACCTCTGTAATGGATTTAGGACTTTGCATTTATATAACATTCTCCTCATCTAGGCAATGTGCATAAGCCCTTGAAAAGTCCAATAAAATATTATATTATTAAAGGGATAATGAACTTTACAATTTGCTAGTGAGACTATATTGAGAGCTTTGTGTCCAATTCTGGTTTATATTCTACAAAAACACTTAACCACATAAACTGTTGTGCAGAAGAGAGTAACCAAGACCATTCTGAGATTAAAAGGCATATCCCTACTCTGAAAGACTTAGTTGTTATACCTGTCTTAATTTGACCTATTTTATCTTTTTACTAGTTAATTCCTGGCCTCAAAGGTTGTTAAGCTGTTATTTTCAGTGTTTATGAGGTCATGGGATCCAGTGGGGCTATGTTTTTTTTTAATTTATGTATTTTTTATGAAGGTTTCTTTTTTAAGGGTTTTTCCCATAACATCACATTGTTTTGTATAAATGCCACCATTGTCGTCGTACAGTTGATATATGACATAATCGCTGCAACAGGATAGATGTCTATTCAGGTTACTTCTAAGCATTTGTCATGCAGCTTACTGTATCAGTTTGATCTCTTGGTTTTTAACTTTGGTTTGCTGACTTCAATTCTTGCCTTTCATATTGGTTTAAACATAGTATTTGAATTCTTGTGTCCAAACTCACTTTCTTTGCTCGTTTTAACTCCAATGTCTGCTTCATGTTTTGGGCACTGTTTAAAATATTCATTTCCTTACACACTGGTATTGACCTTAGTGTGTTTTTTTGACTTAATCTTCTGAACCTAATATAAAACCATCTATGACTATTTCTTCATGTGCAGTCATTACAAAACCTCTTTAGTCCTGACCAAAAAAGGTCAGCTCTTCAAATTTCACAAAAACATCAATAAAGCGGCTCTGAAATTCTTTGATATATAATGCACTCAAGGACACTGGAGGAAATTAAAATACATTTGAAACAGGAGCCAGGATGCACTTCTTATCACAGAGAGCCTTGGGAACTAGGAGGAAGCTATTAAGTCATATACATTAAATCTCAAACCTTAACAAATTTTTAAAAATTGGGACATTAACAAACCAAATAAGCTTGTTGGGCTAATGTCCTAAGGCAGGCTTCAATATTTTGTAAAACTGTCTTGTCCATCACCAAACGCTGAAGTTATTTTCTAATTCCATATAGTACGCTAGATCTTGAATTTTGCAAGGGCACACCTTATTGGAAAAGTGGTTGTTTTGCATAACCAAAACAAGCTGCTAGCACACACTTCAAATTGCAAAAAGAATGTCAAAACAATCAAACATTAAAGACCCATAATATTGATCAGTGATGTTTATGCATTAAGGGATAGTGGGGCACTGCCCCACCAGATGTTGTGTAAAATAAGTAGCAAGCTTCCTTCAGTAATTTAGTTTTCTATTAAAATGTTTATAACAACCCTCTTAGTCTTAAACAGTTTTTCTTTTCAATTTTGTATTATATGCTCAATGTATTTGCTTATCTAGAAAATTATTGCTATTTATGGTATGTGGAATTTTGTGAATGGCAGTGGCTGCAAGCATGTTTCTGGCTCATAGTGCTTGCTCTCTTGGCCCAGCAGCATTATAAATGTCCCTTTGGTGGTCTGTGTGTACAATCACTTGCAACCTTACTCTATTTTGTCAGATAATGGCAATTTCAGAGAATATCACAAGACAAACCAGCATCCCATTTTTTGGTTGAATTCTTTGTGACAAGAACAGTTAGCCAAGTTTTTTTTTTTTATATTTTTACATATTAATAAAAGGTAAATTTAGTTATAACTATTGCCATAATATATATGTCTACAATGGCATCTACTTGCTACACATCCGGAAACCATTGCAAATTATTTTGTGCAAGATTCTTTTAGTGTTGAGTCAGCAATGTAACAAAAGCAATAACAATAGAATAGTCACTCAGAAAGGATATGCCACACTATATATGGGCAAAGACTGTGGTGGACCAAATTTTCATTTGAGTTATCTTTAAATGTTTTAAAGATATATTATCACTAAATCATTAACATTAGTCATTAAATACTTCAAAATATCTTTTTCTTAATATTACTTCTAATATCATATGAAAATATCTTAAAAATATGATTTAGCAATGTCCATTTGAGTATGTTAACAAATATTAAGAAATATCAGTAAATAAGGAAGTCAGCCTCATACCAGACTCAAATAATGGGTAATGCATAAACAGAGGAAAAGTATTTGTTCATAATGATGAAAATAACAGCAGCATCACATTCTGCATTGGTACCAGATTTAATGCACACATTTTTATTAAACTTTACTCTGGATATCTCATGTACGTACATCTCCATGGAAATCAGAGGATATATAAGAGGCCATCTTATATCCTATTCCACATAAAAGGAAGTAACACATCAAAAGCATGCTAGATCTGACAGATCTCAACTAGAAAACTGACAAGGAATATGCCTGTATGTCCAATTGTCATCTTTACAAGAAGCAACTTAAATTACACACTGGATTTCAATATTTAGTAGACAAAATATTGAACAACTGTTAATTAAAATAAAAAATATGTAGAAACACACCAGATTTTTAGCATGCCAAAATAAAATTGGGACTTTTAAACCTTATTATCAAAACTAATAACAAACAAAATAAACCTTTTAGGAACTAAGTTTCATCAACACACTTATCAGAATGTAGGAATAATCATGCTGCAATAGCTTTCTTGAGAAACATGACATTCCTGCATTTAAAAAACAATTCAAAATCACATTATAAATTACTAACATTATTTGAAATTGCTGGTGTTATAAAATTTAATTAGTGCTGAAAATCATTGGGCCTAGAAAAAACTCAGCCAAAGTGAAGAAAAAAAGAGAAACAGATTAAGTGAAGACATTATAGAAATAGATTTTTGTAAAGAGCAAGTAGATGTCATGCTGCTAAAGAAGTTAACAGTGTATGTAATGGCTTTGCTTTACGATGTATCTTGTTGTTTGCTTGTGTCATGATATACAGAGAGAGGGTATATCTAGTATATATATTCTGTAAGATGCTTCAATAAGATGCTGCAGATGTTCTTTCAGACGGTTGTGGCGAGCGCCCTCTTCTACACGGTGGTGTGCTGGGGAGGCAGCATAAAGAAGAAGGACGCCTCATGCCTGGACAAACTTGTGAGGAAGGCATGCTCTATTATAGGCATGGAGCTGGAGAGTTTGACATCCATGGGAGAGCGACAGGCGTGGAGCAGGCTCCTGTTAATCATGAAGAATCCACTGCATCCACTGAACAGCATCATCTCCAGACAGAGGTGCAGCTTCAACGACAGACTGCTGTCACTGTCCTGCTCCACTGACAGGCTGAGGAGATCTTTCCTCCCCCATACTATGAGACTCTTCAGTTCGACCCAGGGGGGTAAACATTAACATTATACAAAATTATTGTTTTACCTGCATTTTTATCACTCTTTATTTTAATATTGTTTTTTATCAGTATGCTGCTGCTGGAGTATGTGAATTTCCCCTTGAGATTAATAAAGTATCTATCTATCTATCTATCTATCTATCTATCTATCTATCTATCTATCTATCTATCTATCTATCTATCTATCCATCTATCTGATTGAGGAAATACAGTTTCTTCATTGTTGAAATAAGTATAAAAAATAAGACCATTAGGAAAATGCAACAAAAACAACAGGAAGACAATACCAATTCCAAACATTAACAAACTGTCTTGCAGTCCTACAGTATTATGTGTGAGCACAGCTTGTTATCACATATTGCTATCACTGCATGACACCTCTGGTACACTGAGACAATGAGCCTCTTAGTCTGCAGTTTTGAGATGTTACTCCATTCCTGAATAAAGATTTAATGGAGTTGCTGCTCATCATTAAGCAGAAGACTACATCTATGGATATTGTGATCAAAGATTTTGAAAAAGTACTTTATAGAATGATGGTTCGTAAACAAATCACTGATGCGGGAATTGTTTCTTCTAGAATTTTTTACTACAATATAAGTGGTTGATTCAATATATTCTCGCAGATAAACCAGTCTGGCAGGTTGGTCCTATTCTGGTGTTGTCTCTCGAGGGCAACCAGATCTTTCTTGAATATCTGATCTGCTGATCTATTGAAACCTTGCTTGCAGTCTAGACAAAGTGTAACGCCTTAATACACAGTACCTGTAAATGCTGAAAGATGACATGTCTGTATACACCATCTGCCTTGGTTTTGATGATATTTATTGCATTACAAAATGCAAACAAACCTAACTAAGCATTGACTTTGTCTTGCTCTGACCAAAACATTCAATTGAGGTAATTTTAAAAACTGTTCTACCTGGACTTTATTGGGTTAAAGTACACTTAACATTTGTGTTTTTCGCATGTTGCACACATTTGGCTGCTGGTCCAAGGGCCAAGTACAAAAGCTTACAAACTAAATTGTTAAATAATATAAGATCAGAAAGCACAACAGAGACCAGTCTTTTGTAAACTGTAGATCTGTGCACCTTATCTAGAAAAAAATTGTATGTCCAAAACACTGAAACATTTAATCTGAGACAGTTACAAAGTTATTAGTTTCATAATGCCCAAAAAGCAAGGTTATGAACGTATGTTTTCCATCAGTCCTGTGTAACATGTAAGATTTTTTTATATGGTATACTGTATTAATCTCTGAAGGAAAACTGTCTTTTTGCATGACCTTAATAAAGCTATTAATGAATATAAATATTCATTATGCATCATTATAGTGAATAAATTAGCCAGCACATTGTACAAAATGATACTAGGCATATTGGAGAGATATATAAAACTTGATTTTTTTAATGCTTCACTTTAAAATAACATTATAGTGACAATAGTTACTATTTTAGTTAACAATTAATAAAATCCCCATCCATTCATTTTCTGTACCCCCTGATTCCATTGCTGGGTCACAGAAAGCCAGAGCTTATTCCAGCAACATCTGGCACAATTCAAACAATGAAACCTGAATGGAATAGATAGATAGATAGATAGATAGATAGATAGATAGATAGATAGATAGATAGATAGATAGATAGATAGATAGATAGATAGATAGATAGATACTTTATTAGTGCCAAGGGGAAATTCACATACATACTCCAGCAGCAGCATCCTGATAAAAAAACAATATTAAATTAAAGAGTGATAAAAATGCAGGTAAAACAGACAATAACTTTGTATAATGTTAATATGTTACACATACAGTACCTATTACCACGCCCACATACACTCAGAGAATGCCAGTTTAAAACTGTAAGGTAACCTAAAAACATTTTTGCAAGTGGAAGAAAAACAGAGGTCCTGGAGAAAACCTTTGAGACACAAGGTGAATACAGAAAATCTGTACTGGACTGGGTTTTGAACCTAGATTGTTTGAGATGTGAAGCAGCATATTAAACACACCCATTGTGAAACTACAATTATCAACATAAAATCTCAGTAATATTAGAGAGAACCTTACATTTCCAGTTTTTTTAAGGAAGTACATCTATTTTTAGTAACAGAAAATACTAATTGATGCAGGAATAAAAGACAGACTGTAAAATATTCACAAGGAAAATTGTTCGTTTTTGCAGTATAATCTAGAAACAGTGTGTTTTGCTTGTAGCTTTTCATTGATGTTGCAAATGGTAAGGGGGCTAGTTTTCTAGCTATACAATATATTTAATATAAAAAACACAGAAATTCAAATTATCACATACATTTCTGTATATTATTCCCATGACCCTGCTCAGGATTAAGTGGACTTAGGCAATTTTATGGTATGGTATGGTATATACGTATATTATAAATATAAATATAAATCACATAAACATCAAAATATAAATATCACCTAAATGAAGTTTTTACTACATGAGAAGAAAATAAAAATCCATTTACCTATTAGGCAGAATGATTTCTTCTTGTGAAAAACTGCACATTTTTTAGACAGGGTACAGATGCAAAACATGCTGGCTTTTCTGCCATATGATGTTAGAAAGTCATCGCAAGTCCAGGCAGACAGGCACCTGGCTGAGTACAGATGGAGCACAGATGGACCGAGATCTGTTACCCTCAGCTCAGCATCTCGATGACATTCATAAACCAATTTGTTTTGGTGAGAAAAGGCAATAGGCCAAAAGCGGAGCTTGGAAAATGCTCACTGATCCTGAAAGTATTACCAAAGCACACATTAAATGCACACATTTAACAGATGTGTCATGGACAGATAAGGTTTATTCAGAAACTGAATGCAGCATGAAGCACAGGTTAGTGGTGTCAATAAATAAATACATTCCCATGGTGTCATAATAAAGATCAGCTCCTTAACAAGTTAAATGGCTTTTATAATCATATTCACTTTAGGGCATTAAATAGAGATGTTGGATGATGAATTCCAAATGACTCTGCTATATGAAATGTGTATTTCAAAGAAATGAATTAAATATAGTTTGGTGTGGTTAATTTTCACAGAATTATGTATTGTCTCAGTGATTACAAATACTTTTTCCTGATAAGGCAATTCATTAAAAAATTGCCTTAAAAAACAGAACTTAGATTATAAAAACACAGTACACATTGTATTTTACATAGAAAAGATAATGTAATGCAATAATATTTAGCAGAATATTCTTAAATTAGTCAATTAGCAGATTACTAAAAGTGCTTTGTCAAATAAAAAAAATGATTAAAAGTCAACAGATACATATAAGAGTGTGCTTCAACATTCCTTATGAGTTATAAAGTAGAGTCCTCAATCGTACACTGGTAAAGCTCGCTGTATCAATCTTCTGATATATTCTATGAGTTGAAATTCTCACACTAAAAATTCTGTAAAGAAAAACCAGAAACATGAAACACTGAGTTCACTTCGGCTACCAAACACCTTTTGTTTATGTATATTATAATCATCACTTTCATTTTAGTAGTTGACCATTTTCTACTCACCTATTTCCAAAATGATACAATTATACAAAAAAAATGTAAAACTCACAATGAATTTTTTTGTTAAGGTGCTAATTTGTTTCAACATAGCTCAATGATTCCTCTTTTTACTGTTGTTGCCTTTTCAGCAGCATTCAAATGTTCATTTACACATGCAAACGAACCATTTCACACATTATTTACAAATTTTCCTACAGAAACTATGTTTATGCCGGATCATCAGTTTTATTGTCTTCATTTTGTTTTTTAAATAAACCTTATGCATATGTGTTTTCTTAACCAAATTCAAAATATGATCAAATTCTAAGTAGATTTTTGTAACCTTAGGCAATATCCTTAGCAAAGGCTGAAATGCTGCTTCGTCTTTAAAGTTCAAGCTTCATGAATCAAAATATGGTTTTCTTGAAGGTGACTGTTCATTTCTGACAGTTTTTTAAACTCAGACGAATCAGTGCAGTTAAGATATTTTAGATGCAGGTAACATTTCCCCAGGTATTAAACTCAAAAAAGTGCTTCTACCCCGGCCCCCCCCCCCCCCACCTTTAACATTACGCTTGAAACCATCCTGCTGCCATTAACAGTTTCTATATTTTAAAGTAATGTCAAATTCAAAAGCTGAAATGAGCAGTTACTATGGTTACCACATCAGCCTTTTTATAAAGTTAACCCTCATAGGCTGTTGTGCCAATTATATAAGAAATAAAGTCAACAGCCATTCTGAAAAAAAGAAGGAAAAAAAACTGTTTTATCTTTACCTCCAAAAAGATGTGTCTCAGTTTACTTTAAAAATAAAATCCTGTGAAACTTTCTCGCAGCTCATCTGCTTAACATTGATCTACACACATGCTGTCTCATATTCTTGGCATATTACCATTATTGGAATATGTTACTTCTGGCACTGAGTCTTTGCCTCCCTCTACTTATCAATCACTCTTCTGAAATACTGTTTAGAATTTTCTTTGCTAATGTAGTTTTTCTTTACTGCCTTTCTTTTCTTTTACTATACATAAAGTTTTACCTAAATATGCTTTACAGAGTTTTCTTTTTTGCCTTGGACTTCAATTCATAATGGAAATTTTGTTAATAGATTTTATTTACTTTATTTGACTTGGGGCACAGATTTTTTTTTAATTGGTTAAAATCATAGGCAAGAGTTTTTACCGGTTCAATGACTTACATGTTTATAATATGCTTTACTCATGCTGTCTTTTGGCATAACTAAATAATAGCGTGTCCTAAATAGAGTAGCATAACAGCTATGACACTGGTCTTTTAACCACAAGGCTGCCATTTCAGTCCTCACCTCCTACTCACTGTGTGAACTAAAGAGTCACTTAAGTGCTCATTCAGTTAAAAAAATGCTGTAGTGCAGTTGAATGGCCTTGTTGCTCCACAATATGCCTTACATGACATATGAAGCAGGAGGCAAAAGCACTTAGAAATAACTTTGCAGGCCCCAAGTGATAATATCAAGACACACTTGTTCACCTCATGAACATAATGAACAAGACGTTATCTAAACTGTCCCTGGTGTATGGAAAGATAACAAAGCACATCATCACTGGGATGTGAATGGGAAATAAGTCACATCGACCATGGGACCAGAGAGATAACAAGCTGTGCCGTCTTTGATATGTGAATAGGAAACAAGTCAACAAGTGGCGGTCACAAGCTTCTTTCATTAGGGACAAATAAAGTGTGACCTTTGCCACCTTTGATTAAATTATTTCCAAATGGATTAAAAGAGAACACTTATCATTACCACACAATAATACCACTGCCTAACCTGTCATAGGAGAATATAAATGGCATGGGTATAACTGAGTGGTGATGATAAAGAGAACATATAGCATACAAGTATTTGTATAACAGTGAACAGTGACCTGCATTTTGGTGAATCTGGGTTTGACTCCTGGAATTTGCAGTATATGGATATCTATTTCTCTAGGTACACTTGTTTCTCTCCCATTTCCCAAAAATGTGCACAATAGAGTAATTGTCAATTTTTCAAGCTGAAGTTGTATGAGTGTGGGTTTGCACATGATCTAGAGTTACCTTCTGTCTTGCATCCACTGATGTGAATTAAATAGGTTTAAGGAAGTTATCTTATAAGTTAAGAGTTTTAATGCACCGTATCATGATCTAGTTAAGTGCATTAAACAAGAGAAGGGTGCTTAACAAATAAAATAATTATTAAAAGTATTGTGCTTTCATGCAAAACAAATTTTAAAAATGCAAAAATGTACATTTTAACAAACTGGCACATTTTAGTAATTTTAGGTCAAAGTAACATCTAGTGCTTCAAATGGTAAATTAGATATCATAAATTACAAAGAATTAAATCTTCCATATTTGAACAAGCTTATTTGCTAATTGTGCAAAGAGCATATTGTACTGAAATTATTCAAAAAGATAATTTTGTAGGTAGTCTTAAATTATTGAATTATTCAGTTATCTGAAGATTTATAGACAGAACTTCCAGGCACAGACTCTGTAGGAAATTTATTACTGTGAAAACAGCTGTGCTTTTATATATATTTATATTAAAATGTTTCATTTTACTCTTATTCATTGCAGATTGTGTTTAAAAAAACAGCCTGCCAATTAATTCGTCATAGAATAATAATATGTAAGGGTCCTATTAAATATTTTTCTAAAAAGGCTATTTATACAATAAACATTACAGAATAATCCAGAAAAATGAATCGGATACTCTTTCCTTAGCTTGAGGACTTCATCACTTCCTGAAATGACATTATCTTCAATCAGCATCATTTTATTTCCTTATTGTAGAAACGTATTCAGATGTCTCGTATTAATTTAAGTGTCTGAAGTTTTTTTTTACTTTCTTAGCCTCAGTTCACCACATTTAATGACAAGTCAGACCAGTTCACATGACTTCAAAATAGACAACACTTCGCCAATCAGATATTTTGTAATTGTGACTGTGGCAAGGTAACTAGAAAGACTTCAACCCTCAAAAGATGGCTTAAAGTGAAACACAGTCCTCAAGTTAGAAAAGTAGAATTACTGAGCAGCATGCAGTAAATGCCAGCTGTGTTTGACTTAAAAGTTTAGATTTTGTGGTAAGGGATACATCCTTTTCCTTTCCTGTTTTTTTTTTTGGTTTGACAATATTGTCTATGCTGTGCACCAACAAAATAGCCTACATAATCCGAGTGGCTCTGTGTGGCTTCTTTCTAGCCCTGCGGAGCTGTCATATGTGGCAGCAGTGTGTGTATGAAATATATGTGTACTCTGTAATACTGGTATTGTGACAAGGATTTCAAACATAAAAAATGTAATTTCATGTATAACCTGACATTTTTCAACATGACTGACAGAGCAAGAGGTTAACTCTGGCATTGCTCTTGCTTCTGGTGTCAAACATCTGGGCACAATTTACCCTAGAGCCAATGGTAGCTGGAGAGTTTAACTGGAGTGGTGCACCAGTCATACTGTAATGCAGGTGTCCTATAGTGAGCTCAGAGAGGCCAGATACCTCCACACACCTGGGTAAACTAAAACAAATAAAGTTATATACCTAGCATAAAAAATGATTAAATGTATTGAGAGTTAACCTTGATTATTTAAGAATATGAAGAAATGGAGAAACTTTCAAGAAGGCAACAACCCTCCTTGGAAATTTGAGAGGAAAGAAAACTGCCTCTTTGAAAAAATCAGATACACACTCAGGAAGGGTGGTTAGTGCTACTGCATCAGGGATCCATCCTGGGTTTAAATCTTATGCCTGATCATAGTCTTTAGTGTAATTAGTATGCTCTCTTTGTGTCTGCAATTGATTTTTTCACATATTCCCAAAGAAATGCTGATAGGGTTTACTGGTGACTGGTGATTGGTCTAAGTGTTTACATGTGTGTGTGCCCAACAATAAATTGACACACCATTCTGGATTGCTTCCTACCAACACCTACTGCTACAACCCTGAATTGGTTTCAGAAATTAAATCCAGTCTCAAATATATTTAATATGTATAAACCTACAGTACATACCTACACACACACACACACACACACATATATATATATATATATACTGGATATATATATATATATATATATATATATATTGTGGGGTACAGCACGGGCACAGACAGGCAGACATGTTGGTTCACCACACACGTGTTTATTTACAATATATTTACAAATAAAGTTGCACTAACCCAGTGCCGCAGCACCAATCGCCCCTTACAGTCCTGGCCGCACAACAATGCCTTACTCAGTCCTCAGACCGCCTCCACTCCTCTCCTCCGAGCTCCGTCCACTTCCACCCGACTCTTGCTGTCGACTGGAGGGAGGCGGCCCTTTTATGCGCCGGATGGGCTCCAGGTGCTTTCTGAGGAGCTTCCGTCGACACACCCCCGTGTGACGGAAGCACCAACTGTGTAGCCAGAAGTCCTCTAGGTGTTCCGGGTCCTCTTCCCCCCAGCACTTCCTGGTGTGGCGGAAGTGCTTGGCTCCAGGTTTCTTCAGGCGCTGGGGCGCCACCTGGCGGTGGCCACGGGCCCCTACAGAGCTGGGCTTCCAAGCCCTCTACCCATGGCCCCCAATACAACCAGGGTGGTCGCCCCCTCACGGTCTGGAGGAGGCACAAGCCGCCTGTGACAATATATATATATATATATCTTTTCTTTTAACTATTTAAAAACAGTAACCTCCTAAATTCAGTCAATCAATAAATAATAAACTAGGAAACATGAGATTACTGACTGAGGAATCTGGTTGCAAATGTAGTAGCACAGATTCACATCATGTTCTCACTTGCTCACTAATACCTTAGTAAATGTAAAGATTTTTGTGCCTGATTTTCCAAAGTTTTGTTAAAAAAAAGTTACATTTATCTATCTGTCTATATAAGAAACAAAACAGTTGCAAGATGGAACAGAATAACAAAAATGCAATTACAGCAGTCCAGTTCTGTTTGAATAGCTTGGTTCAGCAGGTCTCTCTTGGTTCCATCTGACGGTTGACCTTTAAGCAACCTGAGATGCCTCCTCCATAGATGCAGAGGCTTTATAGGGCATGGACCAGAGGGGGCAAATCCGTTGCTCTCACTGGGCATCTTCTCAGTGCTATAGAAGAAGAAGGAGATAACATCATTAACGACACTTACCTCCTCATTCCGAAGTGGTATTATATACCCCTGATGAGCTAGAATGATGATCATCTGACATGCATGTGACATGGCACCCCTATTAGCTTAGCCCTTAGGGGTTGAGCAGACATAGCTGTGAGGTCATGGGCCTGAGAGGGCATCGCCATTGGTGTGGAGATATTCCAGTCTGTATTGAACTGTGAACTTGTAGAGCTGAAGGATATGAAACCACACGGTGATCCTCGGGATAAATAAACATAAACATGACCACAACCACTGGAGGGGTGAGTGATTGGTCACTGGGGTAAACTCTCATCCCAGTACTGGAGTTGGGTTATTGCCCATTATTGCCTCTCTCTCAATTGCAACCCATCTCTGTATTTAGCCTCACTCAACCTGAAATAATATTATTCTACAGTAGACTGTTCCACAGGCTGGTATAGCAGATGGTGTGGAGGATGTCCAAGAGGTGGCATAGATGCTCCTCCCAAGTATTGGAATATATGATGACATCATATAGTTAGGTGGTTGTAGCAATCTGTCCACTATACGATGAAGGTCACCTGGGCACAAAACTAGCCCAAAGGGTAGGGCAAAAATCTTGCAGTGTTAAATAAGGCTTTTTCTTTTGTGGTATCTAGCATGTCATGTCGAGAGCGGACAGGTACTGGGTGCCACCTAGGCATTCAGTGAGGTCATCCATCCTTTCCATGGGATAGGCATCAAAATAGGAGATTTAGTTAATCCAATGGAAGTTGTCAGCTTCTGTAGGGCTTGGGGACTAATACAATGGGGTCTGGACCATGGGCCGTGGCTCGCCTCTGTGATCTTAAGGTCCAGCGTACATTGTATTTCAAGTTCTTCTTCCAAATTCTTTGCCTCTGGGAGTCGATACAGACATTACCTGACTATAACCCCTGATTCGATAACAAGGTCGTAAACATTCAGCAATGCTCGGCCTGGTTTTACGACCCCAGTGACAGAGCTGATTATGAGTGGGTGTCCCCAAAATTTAACTGCTTAGTGTCTGCAAAGCTGGGTTGCAGAAGCTGCTGTGCAATTATGCTGCTCTCTATCAAACCATGGCTTGAGGAGGTTTATGTGATATATTTTCTCTCTTGGATGCCGATTGGACTGGTAGACCATACAGTCTACCAAAACCTTTCATTCCTGACGAGGAATTTTGAATGAAATGTAGGTACAAGAACCATGACCTTGTGTCCTGGATTAAACTTGTAAAGGCAGGAGCTTGCTCAAGGTCACAGCCTTGCAATGCAGTCAAGCCAATCCATGATATATTCAAGGATATTACTTATGTTTGTTTCATGCAGGTTAAAGGCACAGAAAACAGACACAAGCTGAAAGTCTTCTTAGCAGCTTATTATTGCAGCCACACATGCACTGTACAGCCAAGATACAGTCATCTCTTCCATTCTACCCACACCCTACACACAACAAATCACAGTATAGAAAGTGCCTCTGTTAACATAAATCTAGTTGCAATCTTAAAACACAAAGAACAAATATTAAACTTGCAAACATTTAATCACTGTATAAATTATTTAAATTGACATTTCATCTGTAAAATATGATTCAACACTATGAAGCTTTAGCTATCTGGGCACTGCAAATACTGAAAACCAAGTGGGTTAGTAAAATAATACTCATTCCTAGTGTATTTCCCAAAATATTGTAAAAAAGAATAGGGCTGTGTGCACAGCTGTCAGGTTACCTTTTAGCAAACGAATGGAGTGCACAGTAAATGTTCTGTCTTTTTAAATAAAACTTTTTTTTTATTTCCTCTTTTCCTACTTTGTAAATATATTCTAAATACTTTTTTGTCTTTCATTTGCTTCTGTAGTATTTGTCTCTGCTGAGGAACAGTTTGATGTCTTAAGCAGACAACAAGTGGTAACATTGTGATTTTCTGTCTGCCAACACAATGAGAGTAATATAGATTCAGTGACTCAAATTTTCTCACCCCCTGAAAATGAAAGCTTACACCAATTCCACAAGCTTTTCTCACAGGTGTAAGTCTTTTGAGAACCTCCTTTCTCCTTCCTAAAATGGACAAGAAAGCATTATATGAGGACAAGTGATATAATTTACTCCTGTCTCTAAACTATACCCTTTCCAACAAGAAAGGATAAAGCAGCAACTGGGACCAGAAATGGGTTATCATTTATTTGACCACCTCAACGATTGCTTTTAGTCTTTCTTCTGTTTTACTTACTATCCTTTGTTTTGACAATCAGAGAAAGCTTTTTCCAACTGGGACCCCACCACTTTCTTGTCCATTATTGTCCAAAGAGGAGGATAATTCTTTTGTTTGTTTCAACATTATGTTTTATGTTTACTGTAAATTTCTTGTTTATACTATTTTTGTAATTATCCATCTATCCATTATCCATCCCGCTATACCCTAACTACAGGGTCACGGGGGTCTGCTGGAGACAATACTTTTGCAATTATTGTATGGTGAATTGTGCTTCCACAGTACATTCAAGTACACTTAATAGGAATAAATTGACAGTACTTTATCATAAAGTCTGGAAGTTATATATGTTGTCACTTACTGTTTTCCCATTGCATAGTTTCTTTTAAATATATAATTTAAAAACCTAATATTCTTTCATTCATATGTAGATAATACTCAGCTACTTTGCTTGAGAACTGATGGTATTTATTAACTTGTGCCCATAGTTCTTTCAATAATTTAAAACCATATATGAACAAAACATAATTGCAGGAGTATTGAAACATATTTTAAAGAGAGATGTTGATGACAGAAAACATTTATGTGACATCATAACATGTTTTAATCAAGAGTCAACATTTTGAATACATATAAAATGCTGTGCAAACATCATTTTTTGACTTGAAAGCAAATGTTTATTTGCAATCAGAACCACAATGCACCATTTGAAGCAGGACAAATAAGTACTTATACACCAAAAAGGTACCAAAAATATCATGATATTCAATGAGATGGCTGCAACAACATAGGTTTGGTTCCCAAAGCTCTTCACGAGAAACCCAAGCTGTTCCATGTATTTGATAAATTATGCCAATCGCACATCGGATTAAAATTAGTAAGGTAGTGGTTAGCCAAACCAGGTGTGCTATTATTGTGTGAAGAATCCTATCAGAATTGACTGATGTCACTCAAGGGTCAGTGCTAGAGATGCTGCTGTTTTTAATATATATGTATGATTTGGATAGGAATATAAGTAACAAGCTGGTTAAGTTTGCAGATGATATCCAGATAGATGGATTGGCAGACAATCTAGAATCTGTTGAATCACTACACTACACTACACTACAGGGATTGAGCAGCATACAGTCTTGGGTAGATTTGTGGCAGATTAAATTTAATGTAAGTAAATGTAAAGTATTACAAAAGGAAGTAAAAATGTTAGTTTCAATACACAATGGGAGGTCTGAAAATGGAAAGTATACCTTGAGAAGGACTCAACACTATCAACTGCCAGACAGTGTTCAGAAGCTATTAAGAAAGCTAACGGAATATTAGGTTAAATAGCAACATTTGTAGAGTACAAGTCCAAGGCAATAATACTCATGCTTTATAATGCACTGAAGAGGCCTCATCTGGAGTACAGTGTGCAGTTTTGGTCACCAGGTTACAAAAAGGATATAGCGGCGCCAGAAAAGTTCCAGAGAAGAGCGACTAGGCAATTCCATGGCTACAGAGGATGAATTATGAAGAGAGAGAGAGTTTAAAACAGCTGAGCCTTTTCAGTTTAAGCATAAGAAGATTGAGAGGAGATATTACTGAAGTGTTTAAAATTCTGAAGGGAATTACTACAACAAATCAATACTTTTATTTTAAAATGATTCTATCAAGAACACAGTGATGCAGTTGGAAACTTGTTAAGAGTAAATTTCACTCAAATATTAGGAAGTTTGTCTTTACACAAAGACCATAAACAATTGGAATAAGCTACCAAGTAGTGTGGTAAACAGTAGAGCTTTAGGAACTTTCAAAACTAGATTTGATGAAGAAAGGCAACAAGCAGATGAAATTTCAGTATGTGAAAGACAATAAGTGTGGAGTGACAACTATAGGCAGACAGTTTTATGGAGCAGTAAGTCATAATATGATATATTTTAGGTTAACAAAGACGCGAGTATGTCAAAAGAGGAGTTGGCAAGAAACACACTGATGCATGGTTGTCTTCTTCTCAAAGCAGAGTGACAGTTCTTTATTGGTCTGAAAATATAGTTAAGCTGATTTTAGGAGACCTAGTCAGAATTATGATTGTAAATAAATGCAAACAGATTTTTATTCATGATGTTATACCTTCAGGAAAATTACTTTATGGCAATAATGTAATCTTTCTGGTAAAATAACAACCCCATCACATTGAAAACACATTTAAGACTTATCTGGAGTGAAAGTCTACATATGGAATGGTAACATTAGATTAGCCACCTAATTAGTGCTAATCTTAACATAACTGGAACAGTGTGGGATCACTTAAACAGAGAAAAGAACAAAAGCAGCCAAATGTAAAAAAAAAAAAAAAAGAGTTAAAGACAATCTTGCAAGGTACATGTTGGAATTTACCACAGGAAGGACTACCAATGCTTATTATTATTATTATTCCAGTTTTACATTCTACAGATGCCACACAATATGCTAACTTGTTTTAAAAAAATAACATTCTTATTACTTTTTATTGTATCAGTGTTGATTTGTATGTATTCTGATGTTTTATTGTGTTGTCACAAACAAATAAATATTTACAGCCCATATAGCTAGAATTAATAATTTTGTTGGATGACAAAAACTTTTACAGGGAGATATATTTAGGTATAATTTATATGGACTATGCAGTAAATGGTGTTCGCACAAATCATCTGAATAATAACAGAGTTACAGTGTTTTTGTACACTTGTATACATGACCGTTCCTCCCTCCCGTCTAACCACCATGGGGAGCAGAGCTTTCAGCCGTTCTGCTCCCAAGCACTGGAACTCATTACCTGCGGATCTCCGAAATATTAAATCATATTCATCTTTCAAATGTAAACTTAAAACACATTTGTTTAAAATGGCTTTTTCTTCTTCCTCCTAATTATAGTGGTTTTGTTTGGTTTTAATTTTTAGATTTTCTTATGTTTTAAGTTGTTTATAATTGTGTTTTGTATTTATTTATTTATTTATTTATTGTTTGTTCGGTGTCCTTGAGTTCTCTGAAAGGCACCTTGTATAAATAAAATGTATTATTATTATTATTATTATTATTATTATTATTATTATTATTATTATATTATTATTATGTAACGATATAATTATAAAATTCAGCTCCACCCAAGATCATGTATAAAGAAATGCCCAGTAAAAAAGTACAAAATCTGCTCTTTTAAAATTTTATTTATCCAAAGATTCAGATATTTTTACCTAAGAAAAGGTTAATAAAACAAATGGTGCCTGCCTTATGGGTGTGCTATAGGTATTGTCTGCAACTGTGAGCAGCATTACAAAAGCAATGTGCAGTCCCAGACATTATTATAGGAAATATTATGCATTACTACAAAAAATAAAATAAAAGCAGTTTTCTTAATTAACAAACTCTTCTCTGATTCAGAGATGGTTTAAGTATGAGAATAGTGGGAGTAGATGGGTTATCATCTTGTGTGGTAATGTGCCTCCCTGACATTACTAGCCATTAAATAAAGTTAGTTTTGTTTCTTCTGCAGTTTGGAGATAAAGGCATTTTTTGGGATGAATAGGACAAAGAAAGAGATAAACTTGCCTTTTTGTCCATTTAGAAAGTGCAGAGGGACGTTTTCGCTTACAATATGAGCAACCTTTGGGTAGCTTTGTGGCAAGTGGAGTGGTGGCTCTGAGGCAAAGGATCTGCGCTGGTATCCTGAAGGTTGTCGGTTCGAATCCCCGTCACTGCCAAAAGAGATACTACTCTGCTGGGACCTTGAGCAAGGCCCTTAACCTGAAATTGCTCCAGGGTGCTGTACAATGGCTGACCCTGTGCTCTGACACCAAGGGGTATGAACAAAACCAAGTAATTTCCTTCGGGGTTAATAAAAAAAAAAAGTGTTCTGCGAGGGTGGAAAGACGGCTCTGCCAGGATAGAGTTGTCTGTCGCTCACATGTTTGTGTGCCTCCCATGACCTTGTAGTGCTGGGAAGGCAAAGGAAAGTGTGAAGCGTCTTAGTTTTGGCCTGCCGCAGCTTACAAAGGTATCCAATATCTTGTCTGGGCAGTACCACGGAGTATGGACTTACTTTCAGTTGTAAAAAAAGTGCCATTCGCGTCTCAAATGCTGGCATTCCTATCCGCTCGTGCATGCGGGTAGCCATAGGAATTGTGAAGGGCGGGAGACGCCACCCTTCGGATACACGCATGCCCGTAGAAGGATGATGTTCGACATTTTAATTGGTCAGCATGATGGCGCTGAACACAAAAGGGAATTTCCGGTCTCTAGAGGCGGTCTTCTGGGTAGATCACACAAAGTGAGGTACGTGGTAGAGCATTCTCGTAAGTTTACCAAGCACTATGGCTTGTACATTGACTTTTGTAAATACTTTTTCTTCTTGTATATATCTTGATAAAAATCTTTTGATTAGCTTTGGTGAAGGTATTTATTGGGTTGTGGTTAATGGTGCACTGTTTATTTCTGTATATACCCATTTTTCTTTTTCTGTATTTTGAATATTTTTGTTGGTAAACCCTGTACTATACACTGTTTGGAAGAGCAGCTTCCTGACAGAGATTGCTGTGGAGGAAGACAGCTTTATTTTTGGTTTTTGTGTATATATGGGTTTCACTAGTTTGTGTTAATTTTTCTTTTTCATTTGGGATTTTCAGTCAGCACTGTAAATACTGTATATGGTCATCATTTTTAGGTTCAGTTTTATAACTGTTTTTGTGTGTCCTTTGTGGCATTGAGTTGTGTATTGATATATATATTCCACAAGACATTATTTTTCTTTTTCTTTATGTGCACCTGTAAATAAAAACCTTACTTTAATTTTGCAAATCCCAGCCCTTTTGTGTCCATATCTCCCTGTCTTACACCGCCATCCTGGTCACTCTCTGTCCTACATACTAGACGCCCAGAGTGTAGACTGGTGTCCCCCATTTCCCACTTCACGGGGTGTCACATCTTGCTGTAAGAAATCAAACTACTGTACATTCTATGCTGGTGCAGTAACAGCCTTAATGACAGTGTGAACAGTTAATTTTGATCGTTGGTGCCAAGATTGTGATTTTGGGGTTTTTTTTGTACAACCCTAAAATGTATTCAGATGTTTTGCAGGTCAAGTAGGATTATCATGTGTGTGGAATACAGTAAAATTCTAACTTGCTTGTCCAGCATAGATGAAACATATTGCTTTCCTCTGGCACCATTATTAATAATGATTTATTAAAATAAGGAATTTTGATAAGGTAAGTCTGGTTTGACACTCTGATGCCAAGAGAAGTTCATTTTACAATATGTTTTCAACAAATTATTTAAAAGATAACACTCTCCCTCTCATCCCAATGTTTTAAGCAACTGGTCAGAGGTTTTTAACCCCGTTTGACTCACTTTTAGTAGGGTGAGCTTCAATACACTGTGCTCCTCCAGCCCCCTAAACACACTCACACACACACAGTCCTATGTCCACTTATCTATCAATGACATATAAAACTACAGAATCTAAAATTTGACCTTTCTGCTAATGAAAAGGATGGACCACATTTTTTTCTGCAGAATGGCCTGTATTCTTCCAGGCATGGATAAAACAAGGTGCTGAAAATATTCCTCAGCGACTTTCATCAGTGCTAGCACAACAGCATCACACTGTTCCACATATTCATGCCACAAACCAATAAATCCACAATATCCCAAGGGTACATATTTTGACTGAAATCTTGTGTTCTGTGTGATCTTTATATTACTGTCATAAAGAGCCTTTAGTTTGACCACTTATGGGTAGAGTTTGAAAATTAGCCTGGTGGAGCCAAATGAACCTTAAAATAATTACATTTTTTAGTGAAAACTGTACTGCTACATATTTACATTACATCCCAAGCTAAATATCATAGATTGTTTGTACTACAAAGATACAATATTGGAACTCCCTGGTCCAGGCACACCAGGGACATATTTTTGAAGCAGTCAGAGGCTATCAAATGTGGTGTGTATCATGCAAAAATAAGGCATTAAAGTAGCTCCTAGGAGCATTGATGGGTTGGATGGAGCAAACAGAGCATTTAAGAGAAGCACTTACAGAACACCACCCCTCTGTTGTTAAAACCTATTGGTCTGGCATGTATGGCTTTCGGTGAGCCCGGTGTAAAATCCTGGCCTTAGATCGGCTCAGGAGGATGAAACAAGTATGGCAGATGGTGTTGCTACTGTCCACATGCGAACAGTGTGATACAGAGCTGGCAGCTTGCATGTGCAGGTTTAAGAACATGCAAGTTGTTTGCCTGCAGTATTCTTTCTTTCCCCTTGTGTTTCTCTCTTATTTCACAGTGCTTTACCAGAGTAAGATGCAGACATTTCATGATATCATCCAATATGTCACATGTAATTGCTCTGTCTTACTCACTGTGTGTATCTTTTCATGTCTACACATGAATTGCTTGTTACATTTATAAAACAAACTTTACAAAGTGCTGAAAACAGCTTCAGTATTTATTATGGAAAAGCAAAGAAATTGATTTTAACCATTGGGTACTTAAAATAATATACAGGGTAAAAACTAATCTTTATTAATAGATTATAAAACATACAGCCATATTAACATATTTCATGGAATATATAGGTGTCACACACGTGCATTTAGGAGACAGCTAAAGGGCCTGGAGAACTGTAATACTATACCCGACCAGGGGGTGGCAGAGTGTGCTGACTGCCTCACTCAGTTTCTTGCAGACTATTCCTGGGAAATCTCATCAGGTTCCGGCGCCTCTGATGACGTCACTTCCAGCTCCTCTGATGTCGTCACTTCCAGCTCTGGCGCCACTGATGACGTCAACTTTGGCTTCAGACTAGATGACATAATTTCTTTTTCAAGCCAAATAATCAGTTCTGTTTTGGACTCTGTCTTGTGAACATACACTACTAAACTTTTGCAGCTGGGAAATAATATACAGGTGCGTGCCCCAAACCTTTATGATGTCTAAAGTCTCATTTCTATCACAAGGTAAATGGCAAGTGTCATGACAATCTAATTATAAAAAGTTGAAAGTCTGCTCAATTTATTTCAATTAACTCAAAAAACATATTCTGTATGAACTCATTTGAGATTGCAATACATTTTAGCACATTGTGGGCGGCACACAGTGGGTAGCGCTGCCACCTCGCAGTTAGGAGACCCTGGTTCACTTGGCCTTTTGCGTGGAGTCTGCATGTTCTCCCCGTGTCTGCAAGGGTTTCATCCTGGTACTCCGGTTTCCTCCCAACAGTCCAAAGACATGCAGGTTAGGTGCATTGCCGATTCTAAATTGTCCCTAGTGTGTGCTTGGTGTGTTGGTGTGCATGCCCTGCAGAGGGCTGGTGCCCTGCCCGGGGTTTGTTTCCTGCCTTACACCCTGTGTTGGCTGGGATTGGCTCCAGCAGACCTCAGTGACCCTGTAGTTAGGATATAGCGGGTTGGATAATGGATGGATGGATGGATAATGGATGGATGGAATACATTGTACACCTTCAACATCAGTTACAACATTAAAACATTAGAAATATTTAGACGAGAATGGACCATTCACACTAAAATAACATCAAGTTGAGTTTTGAAGTCTATAAAGTCAAGCTGTCTACCACACTTTTTGCTATCATATTCCATGTGTCTATGGTTCTCCTTTTGAAGAAAAACCTCCTGATGTGAATTTTATCCAGTGTTTTTGTTGAACTAATTTTAAAGTAACAGTCTCAATCTACTGTACTAATTCCCTTCATAATTGTGAACACTTTAATTTCGTCAACTCTTAATTTTCTTTTTTTTAGACTGAAAAGTCCCAGACTTGTTAACCTTTCCTTATAACTCATTCCCTGTGGCACTGGAATGAGCCTAGTCACTCTTTTCTGGTCTTTTTCAATTGCTACTGTCTCTTTTGTAGCCTAGAGACCAAAACTAACCAAAGCTGTACACAGTACTCCACATGACGCCTTACCAGCACATTATAAATATTCAGCATAATCTCCTTGGACTTCTACATTGTGCTATAAAACTTAGCATTCTGTTAGCCATCTTAATAGCTTTTGAAAACTGTCTGGCATTTGATATTATTATGTCCACTATGACTCCTAAATCCTTCCCATAAAGGTGTATTTGTGATTTTTAGACCTCTCATTATGTATTCAAACATTTTCCCTTCCTACATGTAATACTTTACATTACATTTAATCTGCTATAACTCTGCCACAAGTATGGACAAGTATGTTGTCACTTTCTACTAGTGCTAATGTGTTATTCTTTGAGTGCTATATGGTGCTCTATCCATTTATTCTTTATATGACTTAACTTCTTACCACTAATGAATCACTGTTACTTTAAACTATTCAACACTACAAAGCAATTTATTTACTTACAGACTTTATGGTTTCAGTTACCACTTCTGAATTGCTTCACCAATAATAGTTTTGAATACAAGTAACAAGAGCAAGTACAAGTACAAATAACAATAACTTTCCAAACACTTTCACAAACATTCTGCTACTTTTCTCCTGTGAATGCAAAAAAAAACCTCAAACAAAATTCCTGCATGGCTTCTTAGCAGCAACCTAAAAACAAAGTTTTTAGGAGCAAAATTTGTATTTTAATTAACTCTCATGCACCAGTAGCACAATACACTCCACACTACTTCCAGTGTCACACACGTGTGCATGGGAAGCAGCTGAAGGGCTTAGAAAATACTGTTTATACATCTGCCTGGGGGGGGCGGGGTGCACTGACGCTCTTTCTGAGTTCTCTGCAGGTCTTACCCGGGAAATCCCACCAGGAGCAGCCATTTCCAGGAAGGACACATCACTTCCGGTTCCGGCCCCAAGAATGAGGTCACTTCCGGTTCCGGCCCCAAGGATGATGTCACTTCCAGTTCCGGCCCAGAGGACGACATCATTTCCGCCCTCTGTGCTATAAAGCTCACTGCCTTTGCTTAGGCAGGCAGTTCTGTTGTGGACTCTGTTGTGTAACAACTGTTTAAATATGCCTCAAAGACTTTTGCAGCCGGGAAACCGCATTAAACGGGTGGCTGCCCCAAACCTTTCTCGTCTCTGGTCTCCTCTTCTTACAGTGGCGTAGTCGGCAGGATGGTGTCCCCGATGAACCCGGGACACGAACATACATGGAACCAGGTGGGTGAGTACCGGGGCCGAGTTTCAGGGCAGGGAGTGCCGCGGAGGGTCAGGAAGGGCGCGTGCAGGCTCTGCTCCATGAGCATAACCGGGGTTGACCACCCATCTCGTGGAGAAGGTAGAGGGACCCACAGGCGTGGGCTGGCTTCTGGGGACACACACGAGTGGCTCAGTATGCTCTCCTTGGCAGGAAAGCCGAGCTGCCCATCGGGACCAAGGTCCCTGTTAACGATGGGTTGTCCCCAGGCTGGCAGGTGAAGGACATAATAAACTGGGAGTTTAACCCAAACAAAGGGCTGTCAGAGCAGGCTATGGCTCTCTGGCAAAAGGTGGGTGAGTGGCTACGGCCATTCGAGTTGACCCCCTTACAGATAGTGCAGCAAGTGGCCTGTTTTTTGCTGCTAAAAAAATTACCCCAGGATTTTGCCCAGCCGGCCTGGGGCGAATTCCATTCTATGGACGAGCTGCTACAAACCTTGCAAACCCAGAAGCCGGCTGTGAAACCTGGGAAGGCAGAACAGCCGCTCTGTGGACTACCCGGGAGCTATGTCCTACTAAAGCAGTCCCTTCCACGCAATCCAGAGCCTGTTCCGAAGTCGCCGGGCCGTCTGGCTTGCGACCTGTCGGGGAACAAGGCGGACCGTAGGGGACAATGGCGGGGTTGTTTGTGTGCCCTTAGCAATCCCCTGGCGGATAAACATATGGGGGAGCTTCTTATTAATGGTCATAAAATAACAGCGCTGTTCGATTCCGGCAGTAACGTGTCTGTCGTTGCTCGCCGTTTTATTCTACCGCAACAGTGGATTAAAAAGAAGACCAGTCTAAAATGTATACACGGAGATATCCGCACATACAATACCGCCCGGTGTTACGTATGTCTCGGAGGAACCCTTCGACAGCTTACCGTGGCGGTGCATCCGGATCCTCCGTTTCCCGTAATCCTCGGGCGAGACTGGTCTGATAGTAACGCGGTAGTTTAGAAAGCATTCCCCGGAAAACTTATGGCCTCGTTATAGATGACAACGATTCATCTCAAGCTGCTTCCACACCGTGTAATCAGCCGACAGGGAGTGGGGCGGTAGGCCAAGAGAGTGACGAAGACACTCCCGGACCGTCGCGGGCTGCTACGTCATCCACTAGCAGCGAGGGAGGAATCTCCGCCCCTTGAGGTCAGACCGGACCCTCTCTCTGAATTGTTCGTTCAGTTTAGAGCAACACCGGCTTCTTTCAAGAGAACAGTGGAATGACGACTCTCTGAAACACATAAAGAATGCAGTGGTTCTCGTTAACGGCCAACGCGCATTTGCCCATGCCACAGGGACCTCACTTTGTCATTGATAATGAATTGTTGTATCGGGTCGCTGAACATGAGGGGAAGGTCCGGAAGTTGTTGCTAATTCCGCGGACCTACCGGCGGCAGGTTTGCGAGTTAGCACACTCCCACCTTCTTGGAGGCCATCTCGGCTCCGATAAAACATTAGAGCGAATTAAGCTCCGTTTTTCTGGCCGGGGATTAATGAGGAGGTTCGCCGCTTTTGCATTTCCTGTCCGGAATGTCAACTGCGGCAAATTCCTAGGAGGGACCGTGCTCCTCTGGTTCCCCTTCCCCTTATTGACGTTCCTTTGATAGGATTGGGGTTGATATAGTAGGACCCTAGAACCCTCAGCCGAGGATATAAATATATACTGTCCTCGTGGTTTATGCTACCCGATTCCCTGAAGCCGTTCCGTTGTGCTCGGCTACCACAAAAAATATTGCACGGGAACTAGTAGGAGTCTTTTCGCGAGTAGGCATTCCTAGAGAAGTCCTGACGGACCAAGGAACGCCTTTTACCTCGGAAACGTTCAAGGAGACTGCCAAGTTACTGAAAATAAAGCATTTAAAACCTCTGTGTATCATCCTCAAACCGATGGGCTAGTGGAGAGATTTAATCAAACTCTCAAGCAAATGCTACGTAAGGTAGTCAGCAAAGATGGGAGGAATTGGGACCAACTCCTCCCCCTTGTCCTCTTTGCATATCGGGAAGTTCCTCAAGCCTCTACGGGGTTCTCTCCATTTGAATTACTGTACGGAAGACAACCCCGGGGTTTATTAGATATTTTAAAAGAGGGCTGGGAAGGGGAGGCACAGCCCTCCACTAATATTTTGGAATATATCGCCCAATTGCGCGATAGATTTGATGCAATAAGACCGATTCTAAAAAGTCATATAGAGGAAGCGCAATCAGCACAGGCCCGCCTTTATGACCGTGGCACGACTCTCCGGGAGTTCCAACCGGGGGATCGCGTTATGGTATTGGTACCAACTTCTCACTCTAAACTGCTCGCACATTGGCTAGGCCCCTACGAAATTAAGGAAAGGAAGGGATTGGTTGACTATTTGGTGAAACAGCCCAATCGCCGACCAGCTGAGCGAGTATATCATGTAAACCTGCTGAAACCGTGGAAGGAGAGGGATCCCGATCCCTCCTCCGGACAGCCCTGCTCTCTCGCTGAAGTAAGTTCCCTTAATTTCGTCGAGCAGCTATCCCCAGACAGAAACAAGAGCTCGAAGCAGCTATCCGCTCTGTCCCAGAGGTGGTAAGTGAAAAACCCGGTCGGACCTCTCTGATTGCGCACGACATATTGACTGACCCGGGGGTGATCGTCCGTGGCGACCCTACAGACTCCGGAGGCAAAGAAAGTAGAAGTGGAACTGGAAATCAAGCGAATGCTGGCACTAGGAGTAATCGAGGAAAGTAGTAGTCCCTGGTCCAGTCCCATCGTCTTGATTGCTAAGCCTGATGGCAGTTGGAGGTTTTTTTTTTTTTTTTTATTTTATTAATTTTATTACAATCAATACATAGCAATCACATTTTTACAAAAAAAAAGAAAAAAAGAATTACGCTAAGAACAGATCGATCCCCACCCTTGAGAGAGAGAGCAAGCCAAACGGTGTAAAATTTAAGGCTTTTAAAAAATACCTAAATCAACAAATTCTCTGTGCTTTATAAACTTATTTCAAAATATTACTGATTAGATCCTGCCATGTTTTGAAAAAGTCTGCACAGATCCTCTAACTGAGTATTTGATTTTTTCCAATTTTAAATAATATAACACATCAGTTTCCCACTGACTTAAAAGAGGAGAGTTTGGGTTCTTCCAGTTTATCAGAATAAGTCTGCGTGCCAAAAGTGTAGTGAATGCAATCACAATTTGTTTGTCTTTCTCCACTTTAAGACCCTCTGGAAGAACCCCAAACACAGCTGTTAATGGGTTAGGAGGGATTGTGAGTCCAAGACTGTCTGAGAGGTAATTAAAATTTTTGTCCAGAATAATGTTAATTTGGTGCAGGCCCAGAACATGTGACCTAGTGAGGCTGGAGCTAATTTGCAGCGTTCACAGGTTGGATCATGTCCTGGAAACATTTTGGAGAGTTTTAGTCGAGACAGATGTGCTCGATATATAATTTTGAGCTGTATAATTGTATGCTTTGCACATATGGAGCTCGAGTGAATTCTCTGCATTGCTACTTTCCACTCCTTTTCTGATATATTAATTGAGAGATCATTTTCCCAGTGTCCTCTTGGATCTTTGAAAGGAAGGGATTGTAAAAGGATTTTATATATTGTAGAGATGGAGTCTAACTCCTTTAAATTGAGCAATAAATTTTCCAGCGTGGATGAGGGTGCCAGATGAGGAAAATCTGGAAGGTTCTGTTTAACAAAGTTCCTGATTTGAAGATAGTAAAAGAAATTTGTAGCTGGAATGTTAAATTTGGAATGTAATTGTTCATAGGATGCAAAGACGTTGTCTATATAAAGATCCCTAAGCAAGTTAATTCCAAAATTTTTCCAGATATTAAAACTGCACATGTTTGTGAGGGTTGAAAGAGGTGGTTCTTTTGCAGGGTGCCACAGAAAGAAGCTTCTCCGTCTTAAAATGCTTTCTACATTGGTTCCAGATTCTAAGTGAGTGGAGCACAATTGGGTTATTAGTGTATTGCCGATAACGTGTGTTTATTGGTGCACAAAGCAAGGAATACAAAGAAGTACTGCAGGATTTTACTTCTATTGCGGTCCATGCCTGTGTATGTTCTTCTATTTGTGTCCAGGTTCTTATCGACTGTATATTTGCCGCCCAGTAATAAAACTGGAAGTTAGGTAGAGCCATACCGCCTTCTACCTTTTGTCTTTGTAGAGTCGCTCTTTTGATGCGTGGATGTTTAGAATTCCAAATAAATGAGGTTATTGTTGAATCTAATTGCTTAAAAACGATTTATTAATGTATATTGGTATGTTTTGAAATAAAAAGGAGCTTAGGAAGAATATTCATCTTAACAGTGTTAATTCTTCCAGCTAGTGTGAGATGAAGGGTTGACCATCTATGCAAGTCTTGTTTAATTTTTTCCATGCAGACGACGAAATTTTGTTGATAAAGAGCTTTATGTTTACTTGTGATGTTTACCCCGAGGTATTTAAACTGTTCTGCAATGATAAAAGGCAGTTGGAGGTTTTGCAATGACTTCCGTCGGCTTAACCAAGTTTCCAGATTCAATGCTTATCCCATGCCTCGCGTGGATGACCTCCTCGAGAGACTGGGACCAGCCAAATTCTTGACTACACTTGACATGACAAAGGGGTACTGGCAGGTTCCTTTAACGGAGTCCGCGAAGGAAAAACCGCGTTTAGCACTCCTAGCGGACACTGGCAGTATCGTGTCCTTCCATTCGGGTTACACGGGGCGCCTGCAAATTTTCAGCGTCTGGTGGACAAAGTGCTCCGGCCCCATAACTTCGTTCTGTGCTGCCTATCTGGATGGCGTCGTTATCTATTCCAGCACCTGGAAGGAACACATACAGCAGGTCACAGCAGTATTACGGACACTGGGAGAGGCCGGGCTCCGAATCAACCCCAAGAAATGTTTCTTTGGATTGAGGGAAGCCAAATATTTGGGCTACCTAGTGGGCCGGGGTACTGTGAGGCCACAGTGTTCCAAGTTGCAAGCCATAATGGCCTGGCCCGTCCAAAACCAAGCGGCAAGTCCAATCCTTTCTCAGTTTGGCGGGTACTACCGCCGGTTTGTGCCTCGCTTCTCCGAGAGAGCGGCGCCCTTGACCGACTTGACAAAGAAAAGAGCTCCTAATACGGTGGTATGGTCTGACAAAGCGGGGGCTGCATTCAGTGACTTAAAAAGGGCTCTGACTTCAGCACCTATCTTGATCTCCCCTAACTTCTCTCTCCCTTTTATCCTCCAGACGGACGCTTCGGACACAGGCTTGGGTGCCGTGTTGAGCCAAAGCGTCGACGGTGTTGAACACCCGTTATGTACCTGAGCCGGAAACTGTTGGACAGGGAGACCAGGTACGCGGCGGTGGAGAAAGAGGCTCTGGCGATCAAATGGGCGGTAACTCAGCTGCGGTACTACCTCTTGGGTGCATGTTCACTCTGGTGACGGATCATGCACCTCTGAAGTGGATGGCCCTTCACAGGAGTGAATCCACGGGTCACGAGGTGGTTTCTTGACCTGCAGCAGTACAAGTATACGCTCGTTCATCGACAGGGTCTCTTCATGCCAACGCCGATGCCCTCTCCCGGGCCCACGACCTCTCGGTGCAGGTCGCCCGACCCGACGGGTCTGGGCTGAGGGGGGAGTCTTGTCACACTGCGTGTGCATGGGAAGCAGCTGAAGGGCTTAGAAAATACTGTTTATACATCTGCCCGGGGGGGGGGCGGGGTGCACTGACGCTCTTTCTGAGTTCTCTGCAGGTCTTACCCGGGAAATCCCACCAGGAGCAGCCATTTCCAGGAAGGACACATCACTTCCGGCCCCAAGAATGAGGTCACTTCCGGTTCCGGCCCCAAGGATGATGTCACTTCCAGTTCCGGCCCAGAGGACGACATCATTTCCGCCCTCTGTGCTATAAAGCTCACTGCCTTTGCTTAGGCAGGCAGTTCTGTTGTGGACTCTGTTGTGTAACAACTGTTTAAATATGCCTCAAAGACTTTTGCAGCCGGGAAACCGCATTAAACGGGTGGCTGCCCCAAACCTTTCTACGTCTCTGGTCTCCTCTTCTTACACCAGTTAAACTCGTAAGGACAATATGAGCACTTCATAGTCTCCAATCTCCAATTACTCACCAGTGTGTGAGTAATCACAAAGTATTTATTTTAAATCTTGTTTTTATTTTCATTTAGTAAAGACTACAGCCCTGATTTTGTTTTTGTTTTTGGTAAATGATGTAATACTCCCCCTTGTTAAGACTTAACAACTCAGATAATACTCTTTACTGATGCCTAAACAGAAACAAAAGTGCAGAATTTGGTTGGAATGTATTGGTTATGTTATTTGTGCTTGTACTAATTATATTTACATCAGCACTAGTTACTGGTTGTTTCCTGCCTCATTAATTCATGATTATTTCTATTATTTGTTTGGTGGAGGCTTTTTAATGTGGACCTGGTAAATATGGGAGTTTAATTCATTTCTGAAATATGATATCAGAGGTGGCATCATACATCTGAGATTTATCTGTGAATTAGCTGTAGGAGTTATAATATCACATAATTTTTTGTTAGTTTAACATAATTAATGTATAGCACACTTGCTTTTATAAGAATAACTGAATTGAAAACAGGCTTTAGAAAGTGTGGAACTCTAACAACTAAAGATTAAATCCTGACAAAAATAACACCTACAGCTAAAATTGAGCTAAGAGTTTTATCATTTCCTTCTATTTTTAGAATCACCCTCACTAAAAGTACTTCCATTTTTCCCTGAATTGAAAGGCAAAGAAATGTATTTATTCATTGTTATACCTTATTAATACTGTTATTTAATTATTCAACTGAAAATGTTTAATTTGGCTTATATGATTAATATAGTAAAATGTAATTGATTGAGTGTTTCCTAACTATACTTTTTAACTACAGTCTACAAAGTAACAAAACAACAGGTCCTAGAACTGAACTGATACAACATTTCATTACAGACAGGAATCAAAAGTGTACTGCTAACACAGTTGTATACATACAATTTGAAAAGGATGAAGTAAACCAACTGGAAAAAGTACTTGATGGCCCAACAAAATTCTCAGGTTTGTGTAGCAGAATGCTATGGTCAGTTCTATCAAAAAGTGTATTTTACTGTAAATGTACTGCTGAATACATCAGAGTAAATGAAATCTGGTTTACAGCATAAGCCTGGCTGTTCTAATACTGAAACCAGAGCAAAACCTAGTGAAATTTTTCTTAATTTAAAAAAAGAACATTTCTGTTTCATCATTACAATTTTCTCTAAACATTAGAAACAAATGGAAAATTTGATATTACTTTACAATTCTTAAGAAAATTCAGACCAAAACCTGATTGTTTTTCTAATGATACATTAAAAATGAAAGGGATGATACTTCTTTTTGTGATCAATGTTTTTAATAAGATTAAAAAAAGAATATAGATAAGGATACAACAAATACTGATCTACAGAATAGAAAACATAAAATCAAAACAGACCTTCCTCTGTTCTCCCCGAGAAGAATAGCGATAATGCAGTTTAATAATCATGTATTCATTATATCTAATACTAGCTGTGTGCTGGGCCATTACTTTAGTAGGGCAACTAGGGAAGCCTCCCTGAGCCCAGTTCTGGGGGGTCAAATGGAGAGTTGCAAATTACTCCTCATTTCCACACATCATTATAATGTACTTCAATTTCAAAATTTCTGTCTTTAATGATATCAATAAGGATACCATTTTTTTCCCTTCCTGTTAAAAGAAACCTTAGCAGTATCTATCACCAGCGGTGCACCGGGTATGTTTGCTTGTTAGCAATATTATTGTGCTGTGCATTTGGTCCCTGTATTTGGGCTGTTCCAACTGAACATTGATTAAGTGGGTTCCGTTTGAAAGAAATCCAAATGTAGTTCTCTGGTGTTTATGCTGATCTCTCCTTCATTGCCAACTGGTTATATATTATGTTAGCATGACTACTGAACAGTTTGAAGCTAGTTACTTAAATGCAGCTGGTTATTCATATGGGTCTATGGTAACATCCATCCATCCATTATCCAACCTGCTATATCCTAACTACAGGGTCATGGGGGTCTGCTGGAGCCAATCCCAGCCAAAACAGGGCGGAAGGCAGAAAACAAACCCTGGCAGGTCGCCAGCCCACCGCAGATCTATGGTAAAATGAAAATCCCATATTATAAAAGGTATTCTTGTGACCAGCAGGTCAGGAGAGGCAGGGCTAGAGTCTGAACTAAAAGAGAAACATAAAGTATCTGGCACAGGGATATTTTGGAGTGTTAGCAGTGCAGAGGACAGCAAGGCCCCAGGTTAATGAAAAGACAGTAAGCATTTTTTTGTATTTGCCATCCCCATAGGATGCATACCTTTAAAGAAAAAGTATATGCAGGGTAGCTTCATAATGTTCTCACTTGTGTTTGCTGTTTTAGCAGGCTTCAAATTTGAGCTCTAACTCTGTTTCTTCTGGTTGTGTGTGTGTGTGTGTGTGTGTGTGCACACATCACTTCTGTCATCTCAATGTCCATTACAGTATTTACAGATTTGTGACATTAAGTATGATCAATAATTTGAAAGGTACACTTGAGGTAATACTTTTAATGGGTGCACTGCACACTCTAATTATACAACTGCTCTTACATAGTACATATAAAAAAATAAATTAGAAAATTAAATACCCTTCTATTTCAATAGTTAAAATGCATCATGATGTAAATACTGTCGCAGTAGGGGGCGCTAGTGCTCCCTTGAACCCTCAGGTACCATGCTAGACACTGGATAAAAGTGCTACAATTAATATTTTTATTATAATAATGTGCACTAAGCACCCTCCACTCCACACTATTCATAAATCAACTACAATACAATAATAATAATAACAATAACCAATCCTCCACTCCCAGACGCGTTGCCCTCCTACCACCCAGTTCAGCTAATTGTCTGGGAGTTCCCATGGTCCTTTTATACTCCCTGACCCGGAGGTGTTCCTGCCCAACAGTCCACAAGTCCTTATTCCTTCCGGGTCAGGGTAAATAGTCCTTTTCTTCAACCCGGGAGCACGTTGTTTCTTCCTGTCACGTGACCGTGACACACTCCCGGGTAATAGGGCATATAAGAGCCTACGAGCCCCCCTACAGCGACGCCTGGTGGCCCCCAAGGTATCCAGCAGGGCTGCGTATAAACACTACATAGTCCATGATGCCCTGCTGGAAATCGGGGCATGATCAAGCTGTCGGGAGAGCTCCTCCTTGCGGCCTGGGGGTGAGGGCCGGAGTAAAATGCCGGCAATCCACCACAATACATCGTAACAGACAAAGATCAAAAAGGAAAAACTATAGATCACTATAATGATTTCACTGTAATTCCAAAAAATATCTGCTCATAAAAGTATTGGCAAAATTGGGCACTACATCTAGAGCCGTAGAGCTGTAGTTGTAGGTAACACTATGAGAGATTCATTGAAGAGATGAGCAGGAAAGAAATCCTGTTAAACTGCTGAACTATTTCATGTTAGGCCATTCTTCCAGCTGAACATATGCTTTTGCTATGCTTATGAGTAATGTGAATGCTAATACACTTTATACAAAATGTAAAGGGCAGATAATCAAGTAATAAACTCTGTTTCTGATTATAAATTATATATGCCAATATGAAAATATAAAACTGGTTCTGAAGATTTGGTTTAGTTTCAGTTAAAATTAGAAGGCCTTTCACATTCTAATGTTGCTGGTTATTTCTACTTAGTGTGATTTATTTACCTTAAAAATAAGGTACAGTGTACTCTTTCAAAAGTTGAATGCACTCTCACAATCTCCAAATATATTTTACAGTCTTTGGTTCATTGTTGAACTTACTATATATTTATGATATATTAATAAAGGTTGGTATAGTAAATGCAAAATAAAACAATGATGAAAACTATTAATAAAAAATAATTGTAAACTGAAATAAAACAATTTATCAAACTCAAGATAAAAAACTAAAACTATCCAAGTAGCTGAAATGACTAACTGAAATAAACTGAAATAAATAAAAATAAACTTTAATACAGTTGCTAATCTGTACTGAACCAATTAGTCATACACACCCCATCATCTCAAAATTTTCATGTCTCCTGTGAGAAGCAGTTAGTGATTTAGGGGGTTACCATAGCATAAATTTCTGAAGAAAGCAATCTACTGAAAGTTTTTCAGAAATCAACAGTGATGATGTGATAGATGTAGTTCTAAATTATGACACCTCTGAATGTATGTGCCATAACAAGAGTGCAGAGAAAATTGCAAAGCTGCAATTAATTGGATCTCCAAAGCCATGGCTATAGTATCAGATACAGATGATTCCTTGAAGAACACAATAATGCCAAATTACAGGTGCATATGTAGCCTGATGTCAGTCATGACAAGCTTGTGGTTTTCTTTGCACTTCTTGTGTAACTTTACCATAATTCAAAAGCCTGAAGATGAAATGTACCAATCGACAAAATCTTTACCATATGGACAAAAATTCACGAGTAAAAAATGTATCTGTTTATTTCTTAGCTGTGTGCAATTTCTGCACAGTATAAATAATTTTTGAAAAATAAGACCATTCTTTAATGCACTGATGGAGAGATTCATTAGGTCTACATACCTGAATAAAATGTTTCTTGTTGAAAGATCACTTAGAAAGGTCATTTGGCAATGAAGTGAAACAAACCTCATACAATGCCTGAGTTGGCTGTATCTCTACTGAACTATAGGTCAAGTTTATTAGTAACTTTGCAAAAGTGCCTACAGTCTGCAAACTGGTGAAAAACTATGCCTGCTGATTTTATTTTAATATATGTTCATTTAATTTATTTGTATTTTTGTTTTATTTTTTTTCTGGAATTCACATATGAAAATATTTGAAAATGTGAAAATAATTTGCTCCCAAAATGACATTTACAGATATTTTCCTTTTCTCCTTTCTTTCTTAAAATATATAGCTGAAGTTCAAAATTTATTGTCATGTGCATAATAAGTAAACACATTTCCCTGTACAATGAAATTCTTTCTTTGCTGTCCACACCAAATGACAAAACCAACATATAAAGATAAACATAAATAATAAGTAGCAGATAGATAATGATGTAACAGACGCAGCATAAAGTATAAAAACAGAAGTATAAAGTGTAATGTGCAAGTAGGTGTGTGATGGACAAGTCAAATACAGTTGTTGGAGGTAGACAGAATGAGGTTAACCATGGTTATAAACTCCAGTCAGTTATTTAGGAGTCTAATGGCCTTAGGAAAGAAAGAGTTCTTTAGCCTGGAAGTCCTGCATTTCATGCTTCTATACCTCCTCCCTGAGGGAAGAATTGTGAACAGTTCGTGTTGGGGGTGGGTGGGGTTCCTGAGGATCGGGGCAGTTCACCTGCGGACTATGCAGTTGTAGATGCTCTGCAGAGGGTGCAGTGGGGTCCTGGTGATCTTCTCAGCAGTCTTTACCACTCTCTACATGGTGATGCAGCTGGTCAAGATGCTGTCAACAATGCAGCTGTAAAAGTTGCAGAGGATCTTAGTCAACATACCAAACTTCCTCAGCCTCCTCAGAAAGTACAGCCGCTGTTGAGCCCTCTTGACCAACTGTGTGGTGTTAAATGTCCAAACGAGGTCCTCACTGATGTAGACATCAAGGTATTTAATGCTGCTCACCCTCTCTACTCTAAACCCTCGGATGAGCAGTGGCTGGTGAGGTCTCCTCTTCTTTCTCATGTCCACTATCATCTCCTTCGTCTAGCCTGTGTTGAGGGTGAGGTTGTTGTCCTTATACCATGACGTCAGACTGTCCACCTGAAGGATCTTGCTATCATTTTTCTTAACACACACACACATATATATATATATATATATATATATATATATATATATATATATATATATATATATATATACATATATATACATATATATGTGAGTGTGTTTATATATTGTGATATGAAGAAGTCTCAGACAACGTTAAAGAGTTGGGGATTTAGCCCCATATATTGTTTGATCTTAGTTTGTCAAATTGAGCATAAATTCATTCAATATGTGACATTTTATTGGCGTTCTGCAATGACTTTTATATCCTGAGAAAATGGTGGCAGGAAATGAGTTGTCACAGAAATGACGTCATCTGGCTGGGACCAGAATTGATGTCATTTGGAATAGCCAGAAGTGACGTCATCTGGATGGGACCGGAATTGACGTCATCATGAAGAGCTGGAAGTGATATCGTGGAGGAAGTTGATGAGTTGCCATTTTCATAATTCCGAACTGGTGCAGGTTTTGTAGAGTTATTTATCGTTTAAAATTCTGTAAGGTCAGAGAGAGAGGCATCATTGCCACAACAACATTTATTTATATAGCACATTTTCATACAAGCAGTAGCTCAAAGTGCTTTACATAATAAAGAATAGAAAAATAAAAGACACAATAAGAAAACAAAATAAATCAACATTAATTAACATCGAATAAGAGTAAGGTTCAATGGCCAGGGGACAGAAAAAAAAAACTCCAGACGGCTGGAGAAAAAATAAAATCTGTAGGGATTCCAGACCATGAGACCGCCCAGTCCCCTCTGGGCATTCTACCTAACATATATGAAACAGTCCTCTTTGGATTTAGGGTTCTCACGGAAGGGCTTTATGATGATGATGGTCACGTACTTCTGCCTTTAAATCCATCCATCGTTGTTGGAGCATCATGAAGCTTTGAGTAGGTGGAGGTGGCGCAGGCCACCACCACAAAGAAACCGGAAAAATAAACAGAAAAGAGAGTAGGGGTCAGTACGGATTTTAGAGCCACCATGAGTAGTTATTATAAGGAAATTGAACATACAGAGTACAGTGGAACCTCGGTTCACGACCATAATTCATTCCAGAACGTTGGTCGTAAACCGAGTTGGTCGTGAACCGAACCAGTTTCCCCCATAGGATTGTATGTAAATACAATTAATCCGTTCCAGACAGTACAAACTGTATGTAAATATGTAAATATATGTAAAGATTAAGCACAAATATAGTTAATTACACCATAGAATGCACAGTGTAATAGTAAACTAATGTAAAAACATTGAATAACACTGACACAAAACACCCAGGCTCCCTGCTCAGCTATAGGAGCTGGCTCGCTCGCGCTCCCTCCCTCCCTCCCTCAGTTACAGGAGCAGGCTGGCTGACGCTCTCTCTCTGTCGCGCGTGCGCACACACACACACACACACACACCCTATCCTCCCCCCCATCCCTTCCCTGTCAGCTGCCCCCTCTCTCTCTGTGCTCGCTCACGCTCTCTAATCTCTCTGTAGCACGTGCTCGCGCAGCATTTTTTTAAATGAGTTTTAAGCACAGCAGAAAAAAACGAACGTTAAAACAAATCCGAAGTGCAGTGCATGCAAATATCAACTTGCAAGCAACCAGAAAAGAAAGATTGCAGGAGATCACGCTATTAAACTTAAAGCCTAATTGCTGTAAACACTGTTTTTAAAATGAGTTTTAAGCACAGCGGAAAAAAGGAACATTTGAAAAAAGATAAAAGTAACATTGCAACAAATCGCGTTATGAACTGAAAAATTAACTTTTGAAAAATCCGTAATACAAAAACCACCAAGAAAACTAACCTTGCATGAGTCGAGTTCTGGCATGAAGTGTTTTCCTTCAGGTGTTTTCTCTTGTGATTTCTTGGTTTTCTGGTGCTTTTAGCTGGTAGGAGTGAAAGCCTCATGCAGCCATTCCAAAAACAAACTCCTTGTGACCCAATCCTTCGTGTTTGCGCCCCACATTACTGACAGTCTGGCTTTGTTTACATTGTGCTGCTTGAAAGCACGAGGGTTCTCAGATTGGTAAATGAGTAAACTGGTAAACAGTTTTTCCACCTCTTGTAATTTCTTTCTTTACTTCAATTTCAATTTTCTTCAAAACTTTCTTCACTTGCTTAGAAGTCAATGGAAGGAGAACAATGAACAGAGCTCTTGCAGCCACGCGGCTTGCTAGCTTGCTTTCTCTCTCGCTTTCTCTCTCTCTTTCTCTCTCAGCACATACAGCCTGCAGATAGGCAGGCAAACACGTGCAGCAATCTCCTCCTCCCCCTCCCCAGCAGACACGTGGAATTGGGGGATGGTTGGCTTGAACTTACTGGCTGCAGATAGGCAGGCAAACAGTGCAGCAATCTCCTCCTCCTCCTCCTCCCCCCCTCCCCAGCAGGCACGTGCTCGCTCGCTCTTGCTCTCTCTCTCTCTCTCTCAGCTCAGCACAGCTCAGGCAGGCAGGCAAGGGAAACTGGCTTGTTCGTATACCGAGTGCGTGGTTGTAAACCGAGGCAAAAGTTTCGCAAGCTTTTTGGTCGTGAACCGAGTTGTACGTGAACCGAGGTTCCACTGTATCAGGATTAAGTTAAATTAAATTAAATTGAAGTTATAGAAAGGCCATGTTAAAGTAATGTGTTTTCAGCAGTGTTTTAAAGTGCTCTACTGTATTAGCCTGGGGAATTCCTATTGGCAGGCTATTCCAGATTTTAGGTGCATAGCAGCAGAAGGCCGCCTCACCACTTCTTTTAAGCTTTGTTCTTGGAATTCTAAGGAGACCTTCATTTGAGGATCTGAGGTTACGATTTGGAATATAAGGTGTCAGACATTCCGATATATAAGATGGGGCGAGATTATTTAAGGCTTTATAAACCATAAGCAGAATTTTAAAGTCAATCCTGAATGACACAGGTAACCAGTGTAGTGACATCAAAACTGGAATAATGTGTTCAGATTTTCTTTTGCTAGTTAGGATTCTAGCAGCTGCATTCTGCACTAGTTGCAAACGATTTATGTCTTTTTTGGGTAGTCCTGAGAGGAGTACGTTACAGTAATCTAGTCGACTGAAAACAAACGCGTGAACTAATTTCTCAGCATCTTTCAGTGATATAAGAGGTCTAACTTTACTTATGTTTCTTAAGTGAAAAAATGCTGTCCTAATGATCTGATTAATATGTGATTTAAAATTCAGATTACAGTCAACAATTACCCCTAAGCTTTTTACCTCCGTCTTGACTTTTAATCCTAATGTATCCAGTTTATTTCTAATAGCCTCATTGTATCCATTATTGCTGATCACTAAGATTTCAGTTTTCTCTTTATTTAACTTGAGAAAATTACTATTCATCCATTCTGAGATACAAGTCAGACATTGTGTTAGTGAATCAATAGAATCGGGTCATCAGGTGCTATTGATAAGTACAGCTGTGTGTCATCAGCATAGCTGTGGTAGCTCACGTTGTGCCCTGAGATAATCTGACCTAACGGAAGCATGTAGATTGAGAATAACAGCGGACCCAGGATAGAGCCTTGTGGAACACCATATGGATATCATGTGTCTTCGAGTTGTAATTCCCACAACTAACAAAAAATTTTCTCCCTGTCAGGTAGGATTCAAACCAATTTAAGACACTGCCAGAGAGGCCCACCCATTGACTAAGGCGATTTCTAAGAATGTTGTGATCAATGGTGTCAAATGCAGCACTCAGATCTAAGAGGATGAGAACAGATAAATGGCCTCTGTCTGCATTTCACGCAAGTCATTTACTACTTTAACGAGTGCAGTTTCTGTGCTGTGATTTGTTCTAAGAATAGCATGTTTATTTAGGTGGTCATTTAACTGCATAATGACTGCCTTCTCTAGAACTTTACTTAAGAAGGCAGGTTAGAGATGGGTCTAAAATTTTCAAGAGCGAGGGGTCAAGATTATGTTTCTTAAGTAGGGGTTTAACTACAGCAGTCTTAAGACAGTCTGGGAAGACCCCAGTATCTAATGACGAATTTACTATGTCAAGAACATTATCAATTAGCACGCCTGATACTTCTTTGAAAAACCTTGTTGGTATTGGGTCAAGGAGCAGGTGGAGGTTTTAATTGAGATATTATTTTTGTAAATCAGGTAAATCTATCCTAGTGAAAGAGTTTAATTTGTTTATAACAGGATGCTGGGGTTTAGGAGGATCCTTAGTGTTGGGGATATACTATGTTATTTCTAATATCATTAATTTTTTGATTGAAAAATACAGCGATAGCCTCACAGGTTTCACTGGAAGCACTTAGGAGGCATTCCTTTGAGTTACCTGGGTTTAGTAGGCGATCAATTGTAGAAAATAAGACTCTGGGATTACTAGCATTGTTATTTATAATCTTAGAGAAATAGCAGCGCTCTCAAGACGGACAGTGTTATTGTATTCTGTTATTTTGACTTTTAATATTTCATAGTGGATAGTAAGTTTAGTCTTCCTCCATTGACGCTCAGCTCTGCGGCATGTTCTCTTTAAATCAGACACTCTTTGGGTCTTCCATGGTATAACAATGCTAGAAGATTTTTTCACTGTCTTTTCAGGTGCAACTATGTCAACAGCAGCTCTCACTTTAGTATTAAATCTTTCCACCTTACTATTTACATTATCCTCGCTATTATAGCTGGCACTATAAACGGACTGATTGCTTAAAATGTTTGTAAGTTTTAAAGCTGCTGCCGAGTCAAAGAAGCGTTTTTTAACAATATGCTTCTCATGAGTGTTTTTTATCATTATTTCTATATTAAAAGTAGAAGAAAATGGTCTGATAGACCAATATCAATGATCTGTTTTATATCAACTTTCAGTCCTTTAGTAATCACTAAGTCTAATGTATGACCTGCTTTATGTGTAGGCTGATTTATGAGTTGTCTCAAATCAAAAGAATCCAGGAGGTTCATAAATTCTTTTACTTTTAGATCACACTGATTATCTATATGAAAATTAAAGTCGCCAACTATTAGGAGTGTGTCATAGTTAGTAATTAAAATTGACATTAAGTCAGAGAATTCCTCAAAAAACGTTATATTTAGGAGGTCTATACACGGATAGTACTAGAACTTGAGAATCTCCATGAATAACAACGGCGAGATACTCAAAGGACTTGAACTTACCAAAACTGACATCTTTACATTTTAATCGCTCAGTAAATGTTAGCCAATCCGCCCCCTTTTCCCTGGCGGTCTGACGAGTAAAACTGTAATCCGGAGGCAGATTCGATTAAAACAGCAGCGCATCTGAATTAAGCCATGTTTCATTTAGTGCAATAAATCTATTTTTATCACTAATAAGATCGTTGATAAAAACGTTTTGTTAGTTAAAGCTCTAACATTTAATAGTGCCATATTTAATGTTTCGAGGTGCAGAGATGAATACTATGTGCTTATTGATATTTGGAATAGGAACTAAATTATTTTATTAGCGCTCTGTGTGTATTTTTTGTTTAATCTGTGATCTGTTTTTATAGTTTTAATACATTGTTCCTCTAAAATAGTAATTTTAATTAGATTATTGGAGTTTATGCCGTATTTCCTAGGTTTTCTACGTGCATTGAGATTGCTTATTACAGTATTAATGTGTGCACTTTACCGGAAGACTCTATTAAACACTTATCATGTCCTAGCACAACTGTATCATTTCGGAAGGGGTTAAGAGCAGAGATAGATAGTCAAGATAAACGAATTACCTTCGATATGTTTTCGGAGAGGACCCGGCCCGAAACTGTTCGGATGCAGGCCATCACGCTTGAAGAGACGCGGCCTTTCCAAAAAGAGATTCCAATTGTTGATGAAACCGACATCCTTCTTCTTGCAGAAACCCTGTAGCCAGTTGTTCAATCCTAGCAGACGACTGTAGTACTCGTTGGATCGTCTGACGAGAGGTAGTGGACCTGAAACGAAGATCTTTGCCGATGGGGTCCTCTCCTTCGTGTCTTTAATCAAAGCTGCGAAATCAGCCTTCAGGATTTCTGATTGTCGGTGCCTTATATCGTTTACGCCGGCATGCAAGACGATTGCTCCAACTGCCCTCTCCTTGTGTTTCGTAGACTGCTGGCGCACGTTTCATTACATCTTGGACACGAGCACCGGGAAAACAAGAAACAAACGATTTTGCATTAGGGCATGCGACATTAAGGTTTCTAACGGTGGAATCACCTACCACTATACATCACCAGGGCTGAAGGCGAAATGGGGACGCGGAGAGGGTCAAACCGGTTCTGAGAAAAATGCTCACCTGTGCCGATGGAGGTGCTGTGGCCTTGAACCCCCGCCTGCATAGCTGAAATCCACCGAGGTCATCAGCGGCGTTGCTCCTACGAGACGCGGGGTGAGGTCGGCACAACGCGGGGTTGATGTTTCGCCGGTTCCAGATGGCGAGGACGGTTTATCCAGCAGCCGGGCCTTCAGATCCCTAAGGTATCTTCGTCGGGACAGGAGTTTCTTTATCTGTTCGTCGAGTGCCTGGAGTTCTTCAACTACAATTTCAACGCGAGTTACCCCACTGTCGGCCATTTTCTGCTTCGTGCCCTAGGAAAAATGAGAGAGAGAGAGAGAGAGGTGAAAAACGTCTAAAAAAATTACCACAGTACAACCCTCCATCTGTCCATTCTTCACTCATCTGAGGACCTGTTGACTGCCTCCTAAGTGCACGCGTGTGACATGGCCCCCTCAGCCCAGACCCATCAGGTCGGGCATCCTGCACTGAGAGGTCGAAGGCACGAGAGAGTTCGTCAGCGTTGGCCTGACGGGAACCACGATGATAAGTGACGTTGAATCTGTAAGGCTGTAAATCCAAAAACCACCTGGTGACACGAGAGTTAGACTCTCGATTCAGCGCCATCCACTGTAAAGCGGCATGGCCTGTCACCAGAAGTGGATGTTACCCAGCCTTTCAATAAGATCATCCACTTGAGGCATAGGATATGCATCAAACCTGATTAAGCCGATGGAAGTCGTTACAGAACCTGCATGACCCATCAGGTTTGGGAATTAAGACGATTGGACTAGACCAGTGGTGGCGAACCTATGGCACGCGTGCCAAAGGGGGCACTCAGAGCCCTCTCAGTGGGCACGCGTGCCGTCGCCCGAGCACAGAGTTCCTGTGTGCTGCCCCTCTGCCCAGCAGCCCAATGGGAGCGCTTCCTCCCTCTCCTGTCTGGGGTAAGGCGGGCGGCACACATGCTGCTTGAGGGTGCGGCACGGACTGCAACCTTTTGAGTCTGTGATTCCCGTAGTGGGGTTGGAGGGGATGTGGTATAGCGGGTCCACAGCTCAAAATTGAAAAGGCCAGTTTTAACAGATAATTGCCGCACTCGCGGCTTAAAGGGGGTTATGGTAGAGTGGCCGGAGCGGTTTCTGGGAGCTTTGTGATGCGGGCAGTCCTCGCTTAAGCGCACAGGTGAGGAGTCGTCCGCATCTGTAATTATTGCCGGGAGTTGCTAATCGCCACACCTGATCCACGACCCCGTAATATATAATGGAAGCTTTGGGGGCGGAGCTTAATAGGGAAGACCTGCGTGAAACACTTGAGAGGATCGAAGGGATGACAAAGGACAGCACAGCACAGTTAGTTATGAAAATGAAATCCTTAAAGTGTGGAATTCTCTGCCAAATAATCTTAAGTCAATGAAGGCACTTGAGATTGCTTTCCTTACTTTGTTTGGAACATCTTATGCTTGTGCGCAGCTGTTTTCAGCTTTGAATTAAATCAAATCTGACACCAGAAACAGACTAACAGATGACCTGAGTGCTGCATGTGTTGCTCTCAAGCTTACAAAGTATGAGCCAAGGTTAGACAAATTATCAGCATGCATACAACAGCAAAAAGCACATTAATTGTTCAAAAGCATATCGAATGCAAACTTTTACCTTTCAACAAAAAGTTGTTTGTATCATTGAAAGCTCTGTTATTATGTTTTTCTTTTAAGACAAAAGATGTTAATGTATGAGTTGCTTTTCTAAACTAAAAGCTCAGTAGATAGATAGACAGACAGAGCATCAGTATTGGCAGTTCAGTCCAATTTATCATCCAGCTGCACTCCCAGGTATTTATAGGTCTGTACCCTCTGCACACACTCACCTCTGATGATCACAGGGTCCATGAGGGGCCTGGGCCTCCTAAAATCCACCACCAGCTCCTTGGTTATGCTGGTGTTCAGTTTTAGGTGGTATTCAGGTTAAATTGCCATGATGGCACTTTGCAATAAATAAGTGGGCTTTGGATTGCAGTTTGGGCACTTGGTTTCTAAATGGTTCGCCATCACTGGACTAGACCATGGACTAAAGCTTTCTTCAATAATGTCCATCTCCAGCAATCGTCTAATTTCCAACTCTACCTCATTTTTCTTTGCTTCAGGAAGCCTATATGGGTGTTCTCTGACAACCACCCCTGGGTCTGTAATAATTTCATGTTCAATCAACTCAGTACGACCAGGTCGCTCGCTGACCACTTCCAGGATGGACAAGATAGCTGATTCTAGCTCTTGTTGTTGTTGCCAAGTTAAATTCAAACCGAAATTAAGGGTTTGATATTCCACAAAAAAACGGAGCGGGGCTGACCAGTGAGAGACTCAGCGTCTCGGTCCTTCCACGGTTTCAGCAAGTTAATATGATACACTTGCTCGCTTGGCCAACGATTAGGTTGTTTAACTAAACAGTCGACAAGCTATTTTCGTTCCTTAATTTCATATGGCCCCTACCAATGTGCCAATAATTTAGAATGCGAAGCAGGTACAAGCACGATCCCCCGGGCTAAATTCCCGAAGGGTGGTGTTTCTAGTATAATATTGTGACTGAGCAGCTTGAGCTTTTTCCATATGTTCTTTAAGCATGGGTCTAATTTTATTTAATCTATCGCGTAACTGCGCAATGTATTCTAAAATATTGGAGGTTCGCAATACCTCTTCTTCTCAACCTTCTTTTAACATATCCAATAGACCCCGTGGTTGTCTTCCATATAGGAGTTCAAATGGAGAAAACCCTATAGAGGTTTGGGGGACTTCCTGATAAGCAAAGGGTACGAGGGGAAGCAACTGATCCCAGTTTCTCCCATCCTCTCTAACTACCTTGCGTAACATCTGTTTAAGAGTTTGATTAAATCGTTCTACCAAGCCGTCCATCTGGGGGTGATAGACCGATGTTTTCAGATGTGAAATGTGCAGTAACTTAGCCACCTCTCTGAATGTCTCTGACATGAAAGAAGTTCCTTGGTTTGTTAAAACCACTTTGGGAATCCCAACACGCGCGAATATCCCGACTAGTTCCCGTGCAATATTTTTTGAAGTGGCTGATCGTAAAGGAACAGCTTCTGGAAATCGCATGGCATAATCTACAAAAACCAAAATATATTTATGGCCTCGTAGCGAAAGTGCAAGGGGTCCTACGAGATCGATGCCCACTCTTTCAAAGGGAATGTCAATTATAGGAAGATGAATAAGAGGAGCATGGTTCATTTTGAGAATCTGTCGAATCTGACACTCCGGACATGAAGTGCAGAAACGACGGACCCCCTCATTTATTCCCGGCCAATAGAATCTGAACTTAATATGTTCTAAGGTTTTTTCGGTCCCCAAATGGGCTCCGAGTAAATGAGCATGAGCCTATGCAACAACGAAAAGTGCGTGGAATTAATAATAAAGTTCTAATTTCCCCGTCATATTTAGCCACACAATATAACAGATAATTTTTCATAATAAAGTAAGGCATTCGTGGTAAGGGATTTACAGACAGATGTCCGTTTACTGAAACTACTGCATTTCTAGCGAATTTCAAGGAATCGTCATTCCATTGCTCCCGTTTAAAAGATGAGGGAGTGACTTTAAATTGTGATACTAAATCACTAAGGGGATCCTGTGCTGTCTCTATGGGAGGAGTGTCAGGAGCAACGGGTCCTACAAGAGGTGGGCTGCCTCTCGTAGTGCCTGAAGTTCCTTCGTCTCCATCTGCTATACTATCTACTGGTGAATGAAGGGAGCTCATACACGCCGTGGCGGTAGTCGGATTTTCGTTCTTTCTATCCAGTACCAAGCCCTTTTTTACAACAGGACCAGTATTGTTTATACCGTTTTTATTATAAGACTAATCACGTCCCAATATAACGGGAAAAGGTGGATCGGTCATAACGGCCACTACTGTTGTCTTCATGACATTCCCTACCGTTATTATACAAGCAGTGGCTCTATAATATCTGGTGTCTCCATGTATACATTTCAGACTGATTTTATGATTCACCCATTGTCATGGTAAAACCTAACAGCGAGCAACAATAGAAATGTTACTCCCGGAATCAAACATTGTGGTGAATTTATAACCATTAATAATTACTGCTCCCGTATACGGAAGAGATAAAGGGGTGACAATAGCACAATACCTCTCTCACTTTCCTAAGGAACAATCCATCGGCTCTGGTGATGGGCAAGCAGTAAATAAATGACCCAACCCTCCACACTTGAAACAGCATGGGGGATTGCTCTGTCTTTCTTTTCTTCTCGCAGAGACATCGGGATTAGTTTGGGAGGGCTCTGAATAAGGTACACGAACCTGTCGGGTTGAACACGAGGACCGTTCTGAACCCTCCGATTTACAGACCACCCAATGTCGCTCCACTACCTCGATGAGGTTGTCCATTGTGGTAACCTCCTGTTTGCGGACCTGGTGGGCGAGTTTCTCAGGGAGAGCATCAATGAAGGTTTCTATTGTTAATAACTCTACCATACGTTGGGCACTATTAACGTCTGGCCTTAGCCATCTGCCCACTTTGCCCCATACTTCATAGACTTATGTACGAATAGCTCTCTCGGGGTCAAACCTCCATACTCGCCTGCTGTGCCGCAGATACGCCATAGCGTTTGAATATTTCTTGCTTTAGGAGCTCGCAATCGGCAGCCTGCTCCTCAGAGAGCTCATAATAAGCCCTCTGTGCCTCCCCCTTCAGATAAGTAATGTAATGTAATGTAATCCCATTCTGTCTGCGGCCGTGCATTACGTTTAGCATTACGTTCAAAGACTAGAAAATAAGTTTCTACATCATCATCTTCTGTTAAATATGTTAATAGAGGTGGTACAGACCGCAATGTCTCTGCTCTTGTTGCTGCTGCCGCCCGAGCTTCCGATTCGCCCATTCGGGTCCTTGTATCTCCTAACTGGATCGTTACTTGTTGCGATTCTTGTCCCTCTGACATCCTGGAACAATGAATTAATCCTGCCGACCAAGCCAATTGTAATATGAAGTAGTCTCAGACAACGTTAAAGAGTTGGGGATTTAGCCCCGTATATTGTTTGATGATCTTCGTTGGTCAAATTGAGCATAAATTCATTCAATATTCGACATTTTATTGGCGTTCTGCAATGGCTTTTATATCCTGAGAAAATGGCGGCAGGAAATGAGTTGTCACGGAAATGACATCATCTGGATGGGATCGGAAGTGACGTCATCAGGAAGAGCCGACAGTGACGTCATTGGGGTGGGACCAGAAGTGACGTCATCAGGAAGAACCGGAAGTGACGCCATCTGGATGGGACCGGAAGTGCCGTCATCATGAAGAGCCGGAAGTGATATTGTGGAGGAAGTTGATGAGTTGCCATTTTCATTATTCCGAACTGGTGCAGGTATTGTAGAGTTATTTATGGTCTTTAGTTCTGTAAGGTCAGAGAGAGAGGCATCATTACCATAGTACAACCCCCCATCTATCCATTCTTCACTCACCTGAGGACCTGTTGACTGCCTCCTAAGCGCATGCGTGTGACAATATATATATGTCATGAGCCTTTCTCTCACTGTCCGTGGGCTGCCTTTCCTTTCTCCGTGGGAACTTTGTCCTGTTCCCACTCCCGACTCTAGCTCCCCAATTGTAGGGAGGTGGCCCCTTTTATTTCCACCCAGATGTCCTCCAAGTGCTTGATGACGCTCTTGCAGCAGCACTTCCTGGTGTGGTGGTAGTGCTGCTCTTGCACCCAGAAGCGAGCGTCCCTGGAAGGCTCTTCCATCTTCCTGGGTGTGGCGAAAGTAAATGTTTCCTGGGCTCAATGAGGATCGGGGCACCCCCTGGCAGTGGCCACAGGCATCAATGGGCTTGAGCCTCCTTGCTCCTCTCCTGTGGTCCTTTCCCGAACCAGGGCAGTTGCCCCCTCATGGCCCGGATGATGTATATGCTTCCAGGCATCCCAGCTGGGTCTGGCCCTCAGCCACCTGTGACAATATATATGTGTGTGTGTATATATATATATATATACAGTGATCTCTCGCTATATCGCGCTTCGACTTTCGCGGCTTCACTCCATCGCGGATTTTAAATGTAAGCATCTCTAAATATACAGTATATCATGAATTTTTCGCTGGTTCGCGGATTTCTGCGGACAATGTGTCTTTTAATTTATGGTACATGCTTCCTCAGTTTGCTTGCCCAGTTGATTTCATACAAGGGACGCTATTGGCGGATGGCTTAGAAGCTACCTAATCAGAGCATGTATTACATATTAAATAAAACTCCACAATGATATACGATGTGCTTCCCGTGCGGAGCTTGATTGTTTGCTTTTTTCTGTCTCTCTCACTCTCCTGACGGAGGTGGAGTGAGCAGAGAGACTGTTTGCCTAGACTGGATACTGACGCTCCTCTACAAAATGCTGCTTTATCGCAGAGGTTCGGCATACTTAAAAGCACAAAAGCACGTATTGATTTTTTGATTGTTTGCTTTACTCTCGCGCGCTCTCTCTGAGTTTCTCTGCCCCTGACGTTTACTTCTTTGAAGAGGAAGATATGTTTGCATTCTTTTAATTGTGAGAAAGAAATGTCATCTCTGTCTTGTCATGGAGCACAGTTTAAACTTTTGACTAATTTGTGTTATTTCATGTCTAGAGGGCTCTAATAATGTTAAAAGTGTGGGAGAGTTTATAAGGGCTTAAAATATATAAAAATAACCGTACAAACATATGGTTTCTACTTCGCGGATTTTCATCTATCAAGGAGGGATTACTGTATATATATATATGTATATATATGTGTGTGTGTGTGTGTATTGGTTGGATCCAGATTGTTTGGATTAGCTCATTAAGCCTTGAATTTCATAGACAGGTGTGTCCAATCATGAGAAAAGGTGGTCAATTGCAAGTTGTGCTTCCCTTTGAGTCTCCTCTGAATAGTGACAGCATGAGACCCTCAAAGCAAGTTTCAAAAGATCTGAAAACAAAGATTGTTTAGTATCATGGTTTAGGGGAAGGCTACAAAAAGCCTCTCAGAGATTTAAACTGTCAGTTTCAACTGTAAGGAATGTAATCTGGAAATGGAAGGCCACAGGCACAGTTACTGTTAAATCCAGGTCTGGCAGGCCAAGAAAAATACAGGAGCGGCATATACGAATGATTGTGAGAATGGTTACAAATAACCCATAGATCACCTCCAAAGACCTGCAAGAACATGTGTTGGGTCTTTGGGTGCCCAAATTTATGCACCTGTTTAATTTTGTTATAATGCACATTTTCTGTTAATCCAATAAACTTAATGTCACTGCTAAAATACTATTGTTGCCATAAGGCATGTCATATATTAAAAGGAAGTTGCTACTTTGAAAGCTCAGCCAATGATAAACAAAAATCCAAAGAATTAAGAGGGGTTCCCAAACTTTTTCATATGACTGTATGTACAGTATATATATTTGTATGTATATGTGTGTATGTATGATGCTGCTTCCAGTTCCAGCCTGATGATGTCACTTCTGGTTCTGGTCCCAAGAACTCCACTTCTGGTTCCAGCTCCAGATGATGTAACTTCTGGTTATCTGTTTTAAAAGCCAGTCATCTCAACTCAACTCAACTTGTACATTTCTGTGTTGCCAAAGCTCCACTATTACAGCCTTATTCAAGTATACTGGTGGCTGCCCCAAACCTCTTTTTGGTGTCAAAGTTTGTTCTTTTTACAATTATTACATATATTATAGTATTAAATGCTTAGGTCTAATCACAATCTGATTTTTGGGTGTTTACCTACAAGAAGTAGCATAATAGGCAATACTATATGAATTGTGTGGCCAAACTACTTTATCCACCAGACATTTGTATATGGCTGTTGCCCTTTGCAAACTAAATGGAAGGACACAGTGTCACTAATGTCCTCTGTGAGTACTGAATGCAGTCTTCTACTTGGCAGTTTCCATTGAAGAAATTTGCCAATACCCTTTTGTCATATCTAGGGTGATCATGAAATTATACCCTCTGAGCCATGCTAGGAGATTTTCCATTTGCGGCATTGGATTGGAATCAAAATAGGAGACCTGATTAAGCTTTTGTAAGTCATTACAAAAGCACTATCTTCCATCAGGGTTTGGTAAGAGAATAATAGGGCTACACCAAGGACTAAAACTATTCTTTAATATGTCTAAGTCTAGCAGACATTTGACCATTCACTTACAATCACCACCAAGTCAGTGACATAAGCCATGGACGATCAGTGAGGTCCATTCCTAGCCTCTCATCTACTACCTTTCTGATTAACAAGATGACTGCTTCAAGCTCCTATCATTGTTTATTACTCATATCATGACTGAAATTTAATTTCAAATTATTGACAAATAATAACCCTGATATGCCAGAGTTAGGTTCAGGGTCCCTGTGTTCCATGGCTTTAACAAGTTGATATGATATATTTTTCAGCAGAATAAAGTTTTAGTTGTTTCACATAATAATCAGTGACTCTTTTTCTTTCTTTAAATTCATAATGCCCCTCCCAATAGTTTAATAATTTAGAGTGAGATGATGTGGCCAAAAAAAAAATTACATGATCACTGGGATTGAATTCACAGAGGGTCACGCCACAATTATACAATGGGCCTGAGCTGCTTACACATACTCCATATTTTCGTTTAAAATTGACTTGATTTTTCAAATTTATTGTTTAAACATTCCATATATTATAATACTGTATTAGTGGAAAGGAGTGCCTCAGATTTCTAGCCTTTTTTAACAATATCCAAAAGACAGTGAGGTTGTGTTATATATAATAATTTAAAAGGGCAAGAAACCTGTGGAGACTTGAAGAACTTCACAATATGCAAAAAGGATGAGTGGGAAGATCTGGTTCCAGTTTCCCCATCCTCACTGACCACTTTATGCAGCATCTGTTTGAGCTTTTAAGTAAAACACTCTATTAAACCATCATTTTGAGGAAGACATACTGAGGTATTTAGGGTTTTGACTCTAAGTAATTTAGCAACCTCTTTGAATGTATCTGAAGTAAAATGCATCCCCTCCCTCCGTAAGTACTTCTTTAAAGATGACAACTTTTGCAAAGACACCCCACAATATTTTTTGCACTGGCTTCTCTCAGCATAATCAATAAGGACTAGAATGCATTTATGTGCCCTATATGAGGGTTCAAGTGAACCATTTATATCAACTCCCATCCGCTCAAAAGATATTTCAATTAAAGGCAGGGGAACAAAACAAGGGTGGTACCTCCTAGGAATCTGCTGCACTCTGGATTGTCCGGACATTCTGAACAGGCACTACAAAAGCAGGAGACCTCCTGCTTGGTTTTTGGTTTCTACAAGGGGATCTGGTGTGATGTCCCTAGGAAGAGCTTCAGACCTCAACATCTCTTGCAACACCCCTATTAATATGCCATAAACATATATTGGGATTTCCACTACAAAACAAAGGGTTCTCATTTCATCTCTTCATTACCCTTAGAAAGTACATGGTGCAAAGTTTGAGGCAAGTTTTCCCAGTCTATAGTCAGACCCATAGACTGGTGACAATATTGACTTGTTAGTTTTAATATCAGACCAATCTCTCCCTAGTATAACTTTTCCCCTAAGCATGTACTTATATAAAAGGTTTACCTGTACCAATGGTTTCCCCAGTAATTATAGACAAAACTGATCTTGCTGTCTTTCCACTTTCATGCCAGAACATATTGGCAAGCAACAGTGGGAATGCTGCTCTACAAATCCTTCTTCATGAGTGTTATATTACATTTTTCTTTATGTCACTATATCTGGACAATACTGTTATGAGTTTTATTCACATGTGCATGTTAAATTTGGCACACAGGGGCTCAGCAGTTAGAATTGCTAGCCAAGCATTGGATTAGATAGCCAAAGACAACTGGGGGCTTGTATAGTCATCTTAAACACAGGATAGTGTATTTCTGTCCTCTGTCAGCACAAAATCTTCTTTCCTTATTGGGAGAATGAGAACCAGCATGTAAGCACTATGATATTTCTGTATTTTGTGGAGGAGGAATTCAGCCCTTGTTTGAAGACCAGCACATGAAGCAAGACATTATAAAGGCTTGGACAACAGCCAGACCCTTGGAGGCTGTGTCAACAAAGTTTGAAAAACCTCCCAGCGTGGGGACGAAAAATGGCAGGCTGTGTTGATCCAGATTCCCACCTGGATAAAAAGTCTGTACATTTGCCTCCCGTCTGTAACCGTGTTAACCGTCAGTAAATGTAAGCTAAAAGATATTTTTTTCTCATGTGATTCTTGTACCACCGTAATCACGATGGGAGGGATATCGCCTTTTCTGGTATATTACGATATAGCAAAATACCCGCGCTTCGCAGCGGAGAAGTAGTGTGTTAAAGAAGCAATGAAAAAGAAAAGGAAACATTTTAAAAATAACGTAACATGATTGTCAATGTAATTGTTTTGTCACTGTTGTGAGTGGTGAGTGTTGTTGTCATATATATATATATTTACACACACACACATAAACATATATATACATATCTATACATATACACATATATACTGTCACGCACGCGCGAGTAGGAGGCCGCGGATTGATTCGACAGCACCTGGGAAACCACTCCGCCAGGGAATGGTGGGGTATTAACTTTCTCCCTCTGCTTCCTCATAGAAAAAAAGACCGTCCTGCACCATAGGCCTGGATTGACCGCAGTGCGATACTTCCGCCCTTCCTCCGCCATCTTGCCCTGACGCCATCCTTCCCATCCTCCCTTGCGTCCTTCCCGGCATTCCTCCACTTCCGCTCCTCCCCAATAATGGC